>NC_052949.1:22199940-22458364 GCF_013358895.1 Oreochromis aureus
CCCAAAACGTAATAAGCAGAAACATTAAAGCTTCAAGAATTAGGTGTCACCACAGCATTACTCAAAACCTCATCATATTCATTCTTGGAATTGGCACAACACTTGATTAGTTAAAAGCACCGCGGATCAGGATGTAGGACTGGGAATTAAACCTCGTTGGCGGGGAAGAGATGTACGTGCTCTCTCCCTGTGAGTAACCAATGCTAAATAATTAACAGCGAGATACACGTTAGAGAATGAATGGCAAAGAACAAGTGTTTTACATAATCCTGATATTACGCAACAGAAGGGCCCTACAATCTAATCACTCTCAAATATTCATTTACAAGGCAAACAGTGCCCACCTTTCCATGAAAAGAGACAAGCAGACACTCAGTGAGGCTTGGCTGATGGTAATGACAAGGCGTGACATGAAGGACGCCCGCCAAAGTAGTATGGAAATGGAGGCTCGCCGTTTCCCTCGAAACAGACAGATACTAAGAGCAGGTGTAAACAACAGCTTTCTACTCCACTCGTTCAGTTTCCGGAGGAAGTGGAAGCCGTACCACTGTAGTTATGCACTGCGCTGTCACCGTGGAGAGTCCGCATCTGCATTCTGCACAAATCCCCTCACTCTCACTCAGCGGGGGCTTGTAACTGTTCAGCATCCTGTGTTTAACATGCTCTCCATGTATCACTCTCCCAAATGAGTCGGCGATAATTCTGTCCTCCAGAAAAACTCGAGCAAAGATAAGAAAAGAAAGAGCAACAAAAAAGAAAAACAAAAACTGCCTTGCTCCTGGGAGGAAAACTCGTAAAATCTCAACAATGACGAACTCAGTGTAATTGACATTTATGACACATTTTGCTTTTATGATTATCATCATCATCAACCCGATTACTTTAGAATGCCTCGATCCAAACAAGCCCAGCCTTGATCTCAGCTTATGACTACACAGCGAGTGCTGTTGATGAATTTTGAATTCGACCTGAGGCTGGCCGTATCAATGTAACATAAAGTTTAGAAGCACATAATATATCTTTTCCAGACTTTCAGCAATATATAGAGCGCAGTGCGAAAGTCTTAAGCAATCCCTAACGTCTTCATATTTTGCTCCCAAGGAGCCAGACTTTCCTGTTTCTTTTTAAAGTGGTCTTGAGCAACCGTTTGAGACTTTCAGCATTCAAAGTTGTGCTTTGGACATTGGCTGTTTTTTCAAACAGCCTATGGTAGCTGGGATAGGCTGTAGGCTAAGTGGAATGACTTGAAGAGAATGGATCGAGAGAGGCACCAGCAGTTTGTTGCAAAAACCAAAAACCTATTAGCCAAAAACTCGGTGTATGTTGGCATGGTGTGCAGTGTGTCCATACAAAATTTTGAGGAAACTGCAAAAAGGCCAAAAGTAGCAGACATTAAAAAAAAAAAAGACTATCTACAGCAGGGATCTCAAACTCCAGTTCTCGAGGGCTGGTGTCCTGAAACTTTTCCATGTGTCCCTGTTGCAACACACCTGAATAAAATTAGCAGGTCATTAGCAATAGTATAGAACTTGACTGCATGCTGAGGTGGCAATTCAGCCATTTGATTCATGTTACAGCAGCTCATGAGTGAATGAACATGGTGCCTGATCAGTATCCAAAAGAAACAAATCCAAGAATCAAAAATCCAACAAAGATCTGACATGGGACCTAGCCCTTCAGTTCATCCATCTACTTCACTGAAGCCTCATCAGAAATAGTCTCTATTTAATGATGTTTGTCAAGAAGCCATTCCTAAGGAAGGGTATGAGGTATGCAAAATTATACAACAACTAGACTGAAAATCTCTTACAACAGGTCTCGTGGAGTTATGAATCCAAGTTTGGTTCAAATCACCATCAACATGCACAGAGTTGGTAGGGAGAGACATAAAGCAGTGAGCATGGTCTGGGAATGCATTTCAGCCAGAGGTGTTTGTTTCTTGTCAAAACTGATGAATTATGAGTGCAGAAAAGCACCATCAGATTTTAATCCACCATGCAATACCATCTGGAAAGTGTCAGACTTACAACAGCTTCATTTTTGAGCATGAGGATGATCTCAAACACACTGCCAAATTTGGACTTTTAAGCTTGTTAGAATTGTACAAACTGTTTTCCTTATATACCATTTTCCCATGTATGTTTGCAGATGTTACTTGCATAAAGATAAAGAAATGTGTGTGTCTCAAGACTTTTGCATAGTACCATTGCTTAAAAGCTGGGGGAAGGGAGCTAAGGCTTGTTTCAGACAGAGAGCAGTGAGGGGCTGCCACTGTTTGATAAATAAGCATCATTTCGAACTGTGACTCATGCAAAAAGTTCACAAATAAAAATATGGAAATGAGCATAAAAGTCCTCCTTAAGTTTAGTGGAAAAAAGCCTAATTTTATCTTAGCAGGCTGTGACAGTCTGTCAGCATTTTTACTTCTTGAGAGGATAAAGACTAAAGCTGCATTTTAAAGTGTAACTTGACCCCCAGCTCTGAGCCAAACACCACCCATTGCACAGTTTTGAAAAATCCTCAAAAGTTTGCAAGAGCAGGGAGAGGAGCTGTGGATGTCTGAGGCTGGGGGGTACTCGGGGGCCACAGAAAAATGGAGAGTGACATAACATAGCACATAGTTTCTAATGATTTTTTCCTCTCCTGAATTATCCCCATACTAAATCTAAAGGGGATATTTAGTGTGGTGAAGGACCACGGTGTGGAATTAAATTGTGCCATTAGCTCCAGCCCCTTAATGCCCAAAGTCAGAGCTCACTCACTCTGGCTCTCTCTTCTTCTCAGGTATCAGTAGAGTGTTCTAACATCTCTAAATAAATAAAACCACTAAGTAGAAGGTTAGTAAAATGTGGAAGCCCCCTATTGATGATGACTTTATATTTGCATTTATTGCAAAATGAAATTACTTTCACTAAATTCCACTTAAGACCAGTGTATGGAGAAGGTGTGCCAGCCAATCCAGATTAGAGTGCATTACCAGGTTGCCATGTTTAAATAAGTTTGACAGAAATGTCAATATTGACACCAGCACTGAAATGTTTCAGTTGTTGGTACTTCCACCCGCTACCTCATTTCCCAAGGGGTCACCACAGTGAATAGATCTGCATGACTTGGCACAGATTTGTTTTACACAGGATGCCCTTCCTGACACAACCCTCCCATTTATCCTGCACCACCCTCTCAGACTCCTGGTGTCAGACTGGGGATCTTTTGCATGCAAGGCGAATGTGTTAACCACTACACCGTGGAGCCACCCACTGAAATGCTTCAGGTACACTTTTATAGCTGTGAACTAACCTCCTAAAACCAAAAACTTTCACATCTTTGAACTCATTGTTTGACAGAAAAGTTTTACAATTTTGCGTCAGCTTTAAATATGCTTTGATGTGAATTTTGCTTCCTGAAAATATAAACTTTGGATGGAATATTCTTGGCAAAGGAAACAGGCAAGTTCAATATGCAAACATATGTCCCTTAAAATGCTGGTCCTGTCCCTGAGTACTGAATAACTTTAACAGATTCAAAAGACTTAACTGACCTCATTAAAATAAATAAATAAACCTTTCTAATACATTGAGGACACTTTATAGTGCAAATGTTTTTACTCCGTGAAGCCAGGTATGTGACTATTTCAATGGCACATTTAAAAGAAAAGAAAAGAAAAGAAAAGAAAAGAAAAGAAAAGAAAAGAAACTGGCCTTGCTCTCACACCCAGAGATAAGCAGAAGCCTTCTTGCAAAGTCAAACACCAATCGCTCTGATTTCGGCCACTGCGTGGACTCCACATAACAAAACTTATGACCATTTCAGATGAAAGTGAATGGGGTGCAAATAATAAAATACTGAAGATCTCAATTTTCTCCCACAGTTTCCTCATATTAGCCTGCTTCCAGCAGGGGGTGCTAAATAAGCTAAAACAAACAGGAGGGGCAGCAGCTCATAAACACATAGCTGTGGGCGCCGTGATTATGTTTGCAATATTTGAATATCTTAACGGCAGGACTGTACTGTGCCACTTAAGAGTAAACCATCTAAATCTAATTCACCCTTCAGTTTCTTCCGAGGCATAGAAAACAACTTTCGACTGAAAGAAGTCTGCCTCAACCTTCGAGGACAGGGCTTGATTTAGCTATAAATGAATGACTAATTAGAGACTGCAGCCCAAGTCAAGCATAGGTTTTATTTGTAAGTTTTGAATGAATGAATACTCAGCTCTGTAGCTCTTCTGCACCAGAGTTAGAAACAAATGCAAACCGAAATAGCCGCAACCGCTGTGTTTACGGATTGCCCCGATTTGATTATTTGCAAGAACAAGATTGCCACACTCCCTACTTTTAATTTTGTAAACACGAGCTAGCTAGCTAGCCACTCTGTCTTCCTGTGTTTGACAGTGTCAGCTTGTTGGTTAAAAGAAAACTACGCAAACCTAAGTGACAGCTTTCCCTCTGTCAGACTATTAACCTGTAGCCACCAACAACCTGTGTCACCGGTGCTGCCAAGTTAGCTCACAGAAGTTGGCTAGCCGGCGGAGCTAAAGAAGCTAAAAGCAGTCAGTTACCTTCAGTGAGTCCGCTGAATGTCCGGTGTTTTGCCTTGAGAAAGATATTCTCACTCTCAGCCATAACACCCGCTTGGTTAAACCGTCTCCAGAGCAAACCGGCAGGTCCGAGTGGGATGGTTATGTAGCTGTTATGCTTCTCCCCAGCTGTTCCTGCGGCTAGCTAAACCCGAGACTCTCGGCGATCGACTAGACAGCCTATTTGTGAGTGTGTTTATGATCGTCACTGCAGCGGCCCCCAGTGTGACTACAACATGCAGGCAAGTACAGGCGAAAAAAAGTCAGTCTAACAGGTTTTCCCGCAAAGTGTTAAACCAGATACAACCTTCATGTTTACTGTTTAACTAGTTTCAACGACAAGAAAGAGAATTATGCTATCGTTTTAGCCACAACTCATCGTTTATAAATCAGAAAACAAAAGGGAAAAAAATTCGATCAAGTCATCAAACATTCGCATCTTCTTCCGATAAACCTTCACAAACCAAACATCTGCATAGTCCACACCATTACGTGTTTTAGCTGTGTGTGAGAATGGCAAAATAAGAAACCGCACGAAAGAAGAACCTTGGACAGAGGATAGAGTCTTTCAGAACCACGGAGAGAGCCACGTCCACCCGTCCTCCTCACCGCGCTGATTGTCTGCATGCTTTAACACTAGCTGAATAAGGGCAAATCGAAGGTTTTTTTCTTGCTTGCCAGACAGTTTGTATACATCGAAGGTCCTTTGGAAATCGGATTTTTATCCAGAAAAAGAATCATCAGAGGTGACAGAGGGGCTTGCAGGTGGAAATATATTCGATTTTTATGATTTTTTATTGCACCTAACCTATAATGAAGGGAGTTTTCACTTGAAACAGCATCTGTTTGAGGTGAAAAAGAATTGCATTTAAAGAACTTACATAATCTAGTAGGAAAAAAGTAATGGATGGATATTTTGTATTTCCATGTCTGGGTATCGGCTTTATCCATCTCCTGTATCAGTAATTGGTAAAGTTATTAATTCGTTCATCCATTAATTAGTCATATTCATTCATTCATTCAAATATATTGGAGTGTCTAACTCATTATCTAACAGCAGTATCTTCCGCACATGGACATAAACAAAAAACATCCCAAAATGATCCCACAGCCCCACACACATGATCCACGAATCCAAGCAAAGCAAACACTACATTTGCATCCACTGATGCCATGTTCTCCTCTGCCCTGCCAGGTCCGGTCAGGTCCATGTAAATGAGAATATATGTTTAAAATAATATATAAAGGACGATAGATAGATAGATAGATAGATAGATAGATAGATAGATAGATAGATAGATAGATAGATAGATAGATAGATAGATAGATAGATAGATAGATAGATAGAGTTCCAGATTAGCCGCTTCATGGGTTTGTTTGTGTTGCGCTTTGAGCGCCACAAAGAAAAGACTGGGAAACTCACTCTAAAAGAGTCCGGGTGGATTAATATCCCTACAAGCTAAAACAACCATAACTTTATTTTTATTTTGTGTTGTTTTTTGTTTGTTTGTTTGTTTGTTTTGGAGGGGGGATTTCTGTTTTTGGTAGACAAATACATATATTTTTCTTTTTTTTAAAATTTCATTTTATATTTTTCTGTTCCGAGCACGTTTGGCAAAAACCACAAGAGTAAGACATTTGCCTGTGGTGGAATATCACTCGTTATTGGGTTGTGTCTCTTGGTTATGGTCTTGATGGGCCAGATTGCTGTCTCCTATAGATGTCCCCTGGGATCTATAGGTGTTGTGTGGTTTTTTGGTTTTTTGCTTTTGTTGTTCAAAATGTATCACCTGTTCTTCGAAGCTCTGCCAACTGCTGCCTATTGTAACACATTAAGCTACTTGTGATTTCAGGATTTCTCCAAAAATGGCAACCTACGACTGGAAGTATTAAAAAAATGGGGCTCCCACGACTTTCCTCGCAGAGCGTAATAGTGATGTGCATAGACGCTTTTATCATAATATTTCACAATAAAGGCTCTCTCTCTCTCCCTCTCGGAGTCAGCCCTTGCAGTCTCACTCCCTCCCCCTGTTTTCCTCCTCCTCTCCGTGTGTGTGTGTGTGTGTGTGTGCACCAGGCTCTCCCACCCTCGGCTCTTCTATTCGCTCACTGCGCTCTCATCCTCGGTGCGGCTTGTGTCTCTGCCTACTCCCGTGCGTAAGTGCGCACAGACAGAGGAGTGAAGTGATGCACTCCCGAAAACGCAAAATCTGAGCCTGATAAAAAAAGACAAAAACCTTTTGGGAAAGGCGTCTAAATGCGCGCTCGCTGGAGAGGAGTTCAGTTAAGTCAAGTTTAATCCACATAGGGTTTTTTGTTTTGTTTGTTCTTTTTATTCCGCGCGTTTGTTTGTGGATAAAGATACGTGAGCAAAGATGTTCATCAGCGCGGATATTTCTGGACTTTTCGGCATATCATGACCGTGCGCCCTGTCCCCTCTCTTCAGGTCTTTTCGTTTCCGCGCGAAGTTGAACGGAGGAGAGAGCACAATGAGAGGGAAACACTTTCTCCCCTGCTTCTTGTTGCTCAAACTTATGGCTCTCGTGTGCAAGGCTGGCGGGATTCCAGGAGCGCTCGGGGGATTCGTAATGATCGCCACCTCGAACGGCTCCACGCCGGAGGAGAGCGTGTCCGAGCAGACCCCGCACACGGAGGAAAAGTGTCGGGGTTACTACGACGTGATGGGCCAGTATGACCCGCCGTTCATCTGCAAAACGGGCGTGTATTTGTACTGCTGCGGTACCTGTGGCTTCCGCTTCTGCTGCTCCATCAAGGAGTCGCGGCTCGACCAGGAAACCTGTACAAATTATGACACCCCGATGTGGATGAAGAGCGGGCAGACACCCTACAAGAAAACGAACAAGCCTCACGACAGCACCAAAGACAAGACGAACTTAATAGTTTACGTCATTTGTGGAGTAGTGGCGATTATGGCTCTTGTGGGGATTTTCACCAAGCTGGGGCTGGAAAAGGCGCACCGACCCCAGAGAGAGAATATGTATAGGTGGGTCTCTTTCTTTCTTGGTTTCTTTCTCTCTCTCTCTCTCTCTCTCTCTCTCTCTCTCTCTCTCTCTTCTATCTGTGTGTGTGTCTCTCCCTCTTCCTCCCTCCCTCCCTCTCTGCCCGATTCTCTCGGTGCGCTTGTTTACAAAGAGACTTGCAGTAGTAGCCTACGCGCGCAGTGATCTGGAGCGCGCAACGTGTGGACGTGTGGTTCTCATTTTAACAGAGCACCCCACCCCACCACCACCACCACCACACACACACACACAACACACACAAATTTATGAAATTAAATTAAAGGAAAAACTCAAACCCTTGACCTCTTCAGTGGGGTGGGGGTCAGTGTGTTGGTCTGGTTTGGGTCCACTTGTCTCCCTTTAGTGGAAAGACTTACTGCAAAGTTCACCACCTTTGTCTTATGACAAACCCCTTTCATCCCGATAAGAGTGCTCTTCTACAGGTTTGGGTCACTGAGTATCAAAATGATGTGTCTTAGGTTGTGATCTAGTCATAGCAAAGTCCAACTAAGTGCCGAGAAGCCAGACTAATGTCCACAAATTAGGGGCTAGCTCATTTTGGTCTAAAGCAAAGGTCTAGAGACTTGGAGAGCGAAGAGCAAGCCAAGACCTACATGCAAAAAGAACATCGAAGCTATTTTGGCTTCACATGGTGGCCTTGGCATCACACGCAGTCTAAATTTTCCTTTAATTTGTCACCTCTCTGTGCCATAAAACATCATAGATGAACTTGTGCATGTTACACTTCACACATGTGGTTTCCGGGCAACGAGAGTAATCTATTGCATCTCCTGTTATTAAGAGTCTTTATGAACAGGAACTGATACCGCATATTCCTTCCACTCCAGTCTATCCATCTGTTGTGGCACAGCGTAACATTATGAGCTGCCCTCCTCTCATGTGAGGGGCGGAGGGGTGTCTTTCAGTAGAGTAAGGTGGCATTGCACTCCATTGTGTATCACTCTTGACTGGAGATCATTTGCTTGTTTTTACACCTTCATAGTGTTGCAATTCAGTAGGTGTGAGTGTATGTGCAATAATTGCAGTAAAAATAAATAAATAAAAGGGAACAACTGA
The DNA here is from genome assembly GCF_013358895.1 of Oreochromis aureus. Classification (NCBI taxonomy): domain Eukaryota; kingdom Metazoa; phylum Chordata; class Actinopteri; order Cichliformes; family Cichlidae; genus Oreochromis; species Oreochromis aureus. The sequence goes on from NC_052949.1 coordinate 22,208,614, forward strand.
AAGGAAATCTTTTCCACTCATCGTGGAAACTAATTTTTCTGGTCAACTGCACCTCATAATGTGAGGTGCAGCTGAAACGACAGTGTGCACCGTTACAGCCTAACTGAATAATTAAATTAGCCATGTCATGCACAGTTCCTCATGTCTGCACTCCTCATCCATCTCTCTGTCTGACAGGGCCGTCGCCAATGTGCTGCAGGGCGGGTGTCCAGGTGAGCAGTATCGCGGGGAAGAGGCCCTAGGGATGCATTCGCAGCACTATGTCGCCAGGGCCACAAACATCCGTGAGTTTTTTTCTTCTTTTACTTCTTTTCTTCTGGCCGTTCTGGACAGCTCATTATTGGTTGTTGTGAACCGTGTGTATAAGTTAGAGCAGCATATGGAGGCGTGGGCGGGGTGCGTATGCGTGTCAGCAAATACAATTTTTAAAAAAAAGCTGCTTATTTAAAGCGAGATTGAGTGCATGCCGGTTGGTGTCAGAGAGCCTCTGCGAAGTCATTCGGAGTGATGGAAGGATGTGAGAGTTTGGGATCAAGTGGGTCGTCGCAGCCGGAGTCGGACGTTTTGAAAGCAGCCTCGTATCTGGCCGATGGTGCAGATTCGGAAAATCCTTTAAAAAAAGACACGACCATAAACGTTGAGAGAAAACACACATCCCTGCAGGGCTTGTTCTGTGTTTTTTTTTTTTTTGTTTCAAATGACAGCACTGGCTTTTGTTTTATCTCACACTGGCCAGATATCCATCCATTTCATAACAGCCTAGAAAGAGAATATCTCCCTGTCTTTTCAGCCGTTATTCACCGTTTTATTTTGGTTCATGCCCACATGATATAATGAGAGAAAGAGGCAAGTGGGAGTGTGTGTGTAAGAGGAAGTGGTTGTCTGTTTACATATGTGTGTATGTGTGTGGAGGGAGGGTATAATACAAAGCGTATGAATGCCATCTATTTCTGCTGTGTCCCGTGGGCTGCTACAGTATCAAGCTTATTTGCTTTTAGAACATCGAAGATCAAAGAGATGAATGCACACAAAACCCGCGCATACGTACATAAATGCATGCAGGGCAGAGAGTACAGTAGATGACATATAACACATACAGGGGCAGCACACAGCATTCGGGCTCACTTGAAAATTGCGTCACCTTTTTATGCCAAAACAAAATAACAAATCTAGTCTGGTATTCAGCACAGAGACACAGAGTGACACAGAGTTCCCTCTGCCTCATTCTTATTATCTAGTTATACCCGAATGGCACCTTGTAGCATTATAACTGACTGGAAACTGAAATCCTCACACATCCAGAAGCCTTGCCTTTTTGTGCATTTGCGTGCATCTCCATACTTTTGTGAGTACAGGAAGAAAATTTATTCCATCAAATTTGCCATTTACACTTGATTTCTAAAGTAAAAAAGAGCCTCTTCTAGCAGCCTAAACCTGTTGCAGCAGGACTAAGGGAGGGTGCAGAGTCAATCGAGTCAGCCATAACTAGAAGCTTTATCAAAAAAGACAGTTTCAAGTTCAATCTTTAAAGTGGAGAGGGTGTCTGTTTCCTGAACCCAAACTGGGAGCTGTGGAACCAGCTCCCAGGTTGGGTTCTGGAAGCTGGTCCCACATAAGAGAGGCCTGCCTCCCGTTCTACTTTCTAATACTCTAGGAACCACAAGTAAACCAGCACACTGAGAGAGAAGAGCTCTATTGGGGTGATGTGGTACTATGAGTTGTTTAAGATAAGATGGTGCTTGATTATTATTGAACACAGAGACAGCAGTATCCATACATTGCTAATTCACTCCTTTCTCTTTACGTCCCCCATCTTTAAACGCCGCACACGTCACAGTTACAAATGACTGCTAATGAATCAGGACGTCCGCATCAAAGGCAGCGGTCAGGGGGTGCGAATGCCTGCATCTGTTTGGGAGAATGAGATAAATGCGCAATCCTGCAACGACAAGGTGACATAACCCCACTCAGCGTGAAGCGCTACACCCACAGATGCCATCAACATCATGATGAGAACACATCTCATAGAAAAATGTGTGGAGAAAGAATTAAAAAAAAGAAAAAGGTTGCATTGATTTATTTATTTAAAAAGAAAAGGGTCGTTTTTCAGAGGAGGGAGGTGGGAGTCCTAAAAAGGGCTTCCATGAAAAGAGATGAATAACGCTTTCAGTAGGTGTCAGGGTCCACTGAAGTCCTTTTTTTTTCTCTCTCCACACTGTGGGAGAGAAGAGATAGCCGGGTGGCCTATCACCTAAGTGGCCAGGAGGACACGGCTGTGAAATAGCGATTATTATTTGCAATGTGGAACCCGCTCCCCTTAACCTTCTAATCCTCTGGCTTGTGGGTAATCATGTGGAATGTTATTAACCTCCACGATCTGCCAGGACCCCCCCCTACACACGACAACTACCTGATTGGTTTACAGACCCCTTCCCCAAACTTCCATAAGCATTGCAGGCAATTTATAAGGGTTGCAGGAATGGAGGTGAATTAGGTATGGATTTACTCAACGTGTTATTCTTATTTTAAATGATTAACAGAAGATAAATAGACTGAAAAAGGGCAAGGCGATTTATCATTACAAGTGTCACTGTGAATGTGAAGGACAGATGGGGGAAAGAGGGGAAGAAGAAGAAGACTGAAGAGAGTGGTAATTGCAATGTAAAGATAAGTACTCGGGTTAAAGGGTCTGTCGTGCACTCACTATATCTGAGCGAGTCTGCTCAGATATAGTGAAAGATTGTGCTGGAAAATCTATTTTTAGTGCAAAAGCACTTATTGATTATAGCTTATGGCCAGATTGCCCTATTACTGGCATGACTGAACCTGGTCTGGCAGGTCTCCTTTGTTTATTTAACAGAAGAGAAATTCCTTTGGGTCCTGCGTGACAGCCAGAATGCCAGTTGTCTGCGAAGGAATCATTGATGACCGCCGTTGCTGTATCATTTATAAGGTTCAGTCTACTTGTTGACAGAGGAATATCCCACACAAGTGTGAAACACCCAGAATCAATCAGCAACACACAAGTCCGGGGTTTCTGTTTATTATGTCCACCCCCAATCCTGCATATTAAAAATGGAGATTGAGGTTGCTTCTTGAACCAGAACCCACCAACCTATAAATTCCCCAGATGGGCAGGCTTGCAGACTATTCATGTCACTCCTCCCCCCCAAAAAACAAAAAATGGAGACTTTGTTTGAATCCTTAAAAGGTTGAAAAATCCTGTGTCTCTCCTCTTTTAGCATCAAAGAGACAAAGAGGGGAGGGACGGGGAAAAAAGAGGAAAGTAAGGACAAGAAAGAGGAGAAAACCATAAGAAGGGACCTATTCATCTTTATGTTGTGTTTCCTCCTACTGAAAATGAAATCCTGTCTACATGAACAGAATTGGCTTTCTGGGATTTCCTTACCTGGACAGTTGAGCGTGCAACGAGTCAAATGATCTCAGTGGCAACATCCAGACGTACAAAGGCAAAGATCACTGCTGAATGACAGAGCTTTCTATTGGCTGTGTTGTCTGCATTTTACATAGTTGCGACCTTTGTTGTGCCACTTAATGAAGACGTTAGTTGTAAAGTTTTACCGTTTGACTTCTTTGCTCTTGTCATTTGGGATAACACACTCAAGAGCTTTAGGTGGGCATCACTGTTAGCATTATTAAGACAAAGCACACACTCACACACAAACACAACATACATATCTCTCAGTATTCACAATGCAGCTCCCCATTTGCTGGCTTAATTACCTTCCCAGTAGTTATAATCTTATAACCTAAACATTCTGAGATGGGAAGGATGAAATTTTAATAAGTAATTGCTTCTGAGATTGCACAGGCACGAGAAAAGACCCCCATCTGCAAAATGCTCCTGCTCCGCGATGTGACTGTGAGTGTGTGTACGAGTTTGTGTGTGAGTGAATGAAGGTGCACGCAGGCGTACAGTGTGTATGCAGGCGGCGCGTAAATGTGTTTTTCATGCGCTGCACTAGTCTGTCAAGAGGAGTCGTACGTATCCTTCGTTAAAAGTAGGTGACTGTGTGACCTTGTCTTCGCAGCTGTCATCCGAGCCTTCAGCATGTCACATCTGATTGCAGAGTGCCAGATCCGAAAGCAGAGCCTCAGCTAGTGAACCTATGTGCGGGCCGTAGAAACAAGCAAAGAGAGGCTGTGAAAGAGAAAATGACAGAGCTGTAGGTAGTTATCTGTGAGGCGTCACTCCAGCTTGGGCTCCGTTTGAAGCTCAGCTTCTGTCCTTGTGTTCAAACAGGCAGGAAAAGCGCAGTCGAGGTTCCATCCCCGAGTTTGTCTTTCAGGCTCATAGCCGGCTGGAGTGACAGGAAAGTTTCCACTACATCTGCAGTTAGTGGTTTGGATCAAAGAGAACCGAGTAAAAATTTGTCCCATTTTTAACTTGACTTTGCTCTATCATACTCACAGAAGCAAATTTAGAGGATATTTTTATATGTACAATTAAATAAAAAGTTACCTGTTTTTTGGAAATATGCTTTTTAACTTATTTCAGTTTGAAGATGGACTCGTTTTCCTGTTTCCAAAAAAGGAGTCTGCAATGTGTTGGAGGTGTTGGACATCGCAGGGGCTGAACTTTGTCACTGATTCTATTTTTATGGTAGTAATTGAGCTGTGGAGGGTGTCAGGTTCGGTGGATCCTTTATGGATGAAGTGGTCTAGTCAGCTTCATCGAGTGAGGACTTCTAGCTCGCACTGAGGTGGTTTTTGGCCAAGTGTGTTGCCTGGAATCAGAATTAGCACCTCCAAGTCTGAGGCCATGGTTCTCAGACAGAAAAGGGTGGAGTGGCCACTCTAAGAACAAGGTCCTGCCCCAAGTGGAGGAGTTTAAGTATAGTACAGGATGCTGTACCTGTCTGTTGAGGTGAAGAGCGGTCGACCTACGTTCTGGCCGTCAGGGGCACCTCCTGGGTGAGCTGTTGTGAGCATGTCCCACCCGGAGGAAGCCTTGGGACAGAACCAGAACACGCTGGAGAGAGATTACATCTCTCAGCTGGCTGGGAAGAGGGAGGTTTGGGTGTCTCTGCTTAGACTACTGCCTTTCGCATTCAGACCTGGGTGAACAGCAGAAAAAGGATGGATCGATAACACTTTCTGTTAACATTAAACTAACTTTTCATGAATTTATAACTTAATTAAACTTAAAAAAAGTCTCACAAGCAACAAAAACCAAACACACAAACAAACCAAACAACTTTTAAAAAAGGAGCTACATTTTTACAAAATATGCTTTTGCTAATTAGCTAGGTATCGCTAGGTAGCTATGTGCGTGAGCTATCGTTCTGCAGTCGACAACAAATTATAGTGCACAAATAAGCTATTTCATTTTTGTGTTGCTAAAATTAAGTATATTTTATACATATATAAGTATTGTTTAACAAGCTGTGGTTGCAGTGGATTCTTTACTCTCTGGGCCAAGCTGCTAACTGTCTCCTAGCTTTAGTTTTATATTTAGTACATAGATCTGAGATTCACGATATCATCCTGTCTCTTTAGCGTAAGCAGCTGTCACTGCGCTGACAGTTGTTTCTACCCAGGAAATTAAAGCTTGGCAACATCTGTTTACATCGGAGTCACCTACCTGTGAGGACAAACATGCCCTGCGTGATATTTTGCATTTAGCTATTTTTGTCCTCTTTAGCGCTATAAATTTCAACACATTTGAAGAAATCAAATTAGCTAGTCAAACCCTAATGCTGTGTCACATGGTAATCAGCAGAGCTGCATCTTCAGGCCCATTTGGATTCATCACTCATGTGCGCCGTTTGCCACTCGGGTTTATGGATGACTCATAGAGTAATGATAAGGCACAAATGTCTGCAATCTTTGGCACAGCTCCTCTTTTGCTGGCTGTCATATAAGACAAGTCTCTTCATGATACCTTGCATTAAGTGTGATTTAGGTGGTTTGAAAACCTCATTTGCAGCCTTGCTATGGGGCTTAATAAGGTTACAGAGACCAACAAACCAGAAGCAGAGAGAGCTCAGATTCTCAGAAAGTGCACAAGTGTCTCCTCCTCTTCCTCTCCAGGGCCTCATTCCTGCACCCTCTCTCTGCCTAATTATCTTAATGTGAGGCCCCTCAGCAGCCCTGGGACACCATTAGACTTCTGCTTATTAGGACTTGGGGGTGGAGGGGTGTCTCAAAGGCGGCAAGCATCGACCAAACAGTAGACACTGACTCAGAGGGAGGCCAGACAAAAAGGTGTCAACACTGCCTGAGGAGGGAGACTGGGGCTGGAAGGAGAATAAAGGCAGAAAGGGTTTTAGAAACTGAGAAGATATGCAATGCAGAGAAGAAAGTGTATTTTTAACTTCTTTTCTGAAATCCTAAAGAAGTAGCCGGTTAACCCTAAGCTGTATCACGCTTCTCTTTACCGAGCACGAGCTTCTTTTGGGGACGGTAATTGGAGCGAGCGCTCGTTCTGCAGAGAGAAGAAAGCAAAAGCAGCGTTTTGATGGGCACCGAGAGTGTTTTAATTCATGCCACCCATCCCTTTTTGTCCTTAATGTTTTGCATCTGCCGGTGTGTAATTTTCTATCTGTTCATTGTGGTGTGGTATAATAAAAAGAAAATTTAAAAATGGAGTGAGGGATGGAGAATATCTTAACGTCTAATCAGCCGAACACCCACCACCCTCCAAAACCCATCCCTCCTTGCGAATATTAATCAGTTCATTTACTCTCAGGAAGTCACATCTTGCATTTGACAGGTAATTATGTCTGCGCCTGTGTGTTTGCGGGTGCGCGCATGTTCATGTCTGCGCTCACTCGCGTGTTCGTCACACGTCCTGTATTTGCGTGTGGCGCTGTATGTCATAACCTGTGGTCAGCTTCGGTCCGATGAGGGATATTGCGTCCATCCGTCTTCGTCTATTTCTCTCTCATTTACATGAGACTCTCTGTGATGATACAGCACTCGCGGGCGGCCGTGGGATATTCAGACAGGCTTCCAGGCTGCGTGTTTGAACAGGTGGTTTTCGCTGGTTTCTAATTAACTGCTACACTGACTCTTCCCAATCAACTCTTCGAATGAATCAGTCAAACCTTTTGCAAATATTAGGATTATTTTCAGTTGGATTGATTTGAGTTAATTATTCATCAGGATAGGATAGGTGTAAACACAGTTTCCAAACTGAGTTTTTTTTAAGTTTGAAGGGATGCTTTAATCAGTGCGTGTATCTCGACTGCAAGTAGTGGAGAGAAGATCGCTCTGTTCTTTGTAAAAATAACAAGCTTAAGGTCTGTCAGATTTACTGTGAAGCAAGCTGTACCACATGGTGGAATTATAAGTCTGTTTAGCCCCCCCCCCTCCAACATGTTAACTGTGTTACACTGTGTAATACGCTGAGTAAAATCCTCTTTAATCTGCTGCCATTTTCATAGTTTTTCTTAGTCTACAGTTTCTACCACTGTTGCTACTGTTGTAGTAAAAACAATAGAGCCCTAATCTTCTTTATTCCCCCCCAAAATTGAAAGAAAATATATTTTATAAAAGAAAAAAGCTAACCTAACCTAAAACCCACAAGCAATAATCCAAATAAATAAGAGAGAACTGTGTTTTAAAATCAGCATCCTTACACAAGTTTAAATTCAGATCTCGGGATTGATTCATGCCTGTTTTGTCTCCACGCTGTCTCGTTAGAGGTGCCACCATTGAAACAAAGGTCATTTCGCTCATACGAGGTGTGATCAGCAGAGTTGGCAAAAGTATAGACATTCTTTACTAAAGTATAAGTACTGCAACTTTACTTAAGTAAGGCTACGTCTACACTAATCCGGATAAATTTGAAAACAGCGCTGTCGTCTAAAAATGCTCCGTGTCCACACTATTGTTTTCAGTCGTTTCCGAACAGTTGTTCATCCACACTGAAACGACTGAAAAAGCTTACGTTCCTGTATTGCGCATGCCTGAAACGTAAGACGATTCGACCTGCCTCATTTCTGTCTGCCATTTGTTTACTTTCCGGCTCTTTGAAATGTCGCAGCAAAATGTCGAGGAAACGCACCGTGTTTTTTAGAAACAGACTGACAATGAGGTGGAGTTGTTGCTGCGAGTAACACAAAAGTACAAAGTTGCAAAAGCGAGTGAGAATAAAAGAATTTGAAGAAAAGCTATGTGGACATGGGCGTAACTTTGTGCTGAACATTGGGGGCGGGGGTCAAGATCTCTGTCTAAATAATGATTAAACATGTAACTAGGTTGCTGGTAATAACTGAAGTGAGAAAAGAAAATCAACAGCCTATTTATGCAAGATAATTCATAATTTTACTGGGGGGGTTATATTGGCTGGGTCTGATTATTGGGGGGTCATAACCCCCCTAACCCCCCTGGAAATTATGCCCCTGTATGTGGAGCATGTACAAGCTGATATTAATCTTTAATAGGGCTGTCAAAAAAAAAGCGTTTCCTGTGGTTACGCTGTCCACACTGCAACGCAAAAACGGCGTTTTCAAATGTATCCACTTTGGAGAGCGTTTTCAAAAAAGCTCAGTTTTCCTTGACCAAAAACGTCGTCTCAGTGTGGACGTAAGGCCAAAACGGAGAGAAAAAGATGCGTTTTCAAACGAAAAGGTATTAGTGTGGACATGGCCTAAAAGAGAAAACATGAGTCTTCTTTCTGCACCTCTGGACCACTTTGAGCACTGTTGATAGTTTTAGATCTACCCAAGCTCTCACCAACATTGCAGACTCCTGTTTGGACCATAGACATAAAACATGGATGTAGCTTCAGGGCTGCAAAATGAAAACAATGCAGAAGTGAAGAAGAACCTGCATTCTGTCTGAAATCCACCACCATAGTTGTGCAGTCCTGTTGAGGTCCTTGAGAATATGGGTTTCACTTTGTAAACGCTGTGTTTATGGGCTCATTCACTTATTTTGGGTCATATTTTATAAATCTTGGCCAAACTGTGATTCAGGAATGGATTTAACATTTATAGGCGGATTTGTAGAACCTTCTGATCGCTAACTTATACAGAGTTATTCAGTTTTTAGGCATGAGGACACGTTAGACTTGAAGTAATTAAAAGAACACTGAATTAAAAATCTTGATTATGGCTTAGTTATGATTATGATTATGATTAGTGCAGTCGGAGTACTCTTAAATGGAAGTTTAGTGTGGTTCATCTGAAAAAATACAAATAAAAATAAAGGTTGGTACCACTGAAGTATGTTGGAGAATATTTACAGTATTGTAGGAACTGGCCATTCACTTCTTTCTGTGTACGTACCATGAAAGTCTTGGCTTTGAAAGAGAACAGTCTGTTTTCATGAACCGGCCAAAGCAACAGATCACTGTCCATGTCCCCAAAGTACCGGAGGCTCTTTTTTCTTTCTTATATACACACATGCATATGGACACCAAAAGGCGCCCACACACGTAGAGCCTCCACACACACACACAATAATTCTGTTCCAGGCCTCAGTTTCACATGCCTGAGTTTTCACATGGCCCAGGGGCAGGCAGCACATTTGCTTGGCTGGCTGACTGATGCCACCAGCGTCACAGGCAGGGAAGGCTCTTGCTGATAGCACATTTGTGGCCCCCACCATCCAAAAACACCATTCAAACTCAGGGTTGCGGTCTCAGGGAAGCTAGCTCTACCTCTGTCTCTCTCTTTCGCCCGCAGGCATCAGTATGGTCTGGCTCGCTCACCAACCTAGCCCAAGGAGGTTAGGCCACATTGGCAAACTTCCCGCTGTAAACCCTCCCATCCTCATACACGCATATGGACACACAAGAAACAGTAACACACACAAACTCATGGACAAGCTTACAGCCCCCACCACCCCCCACCCATCCTGCTGGGCACTGGCCCATGGATAGGGGACATGTGGCTGGGCAAAATGCGTCACGATGCTGGGCTCTCGATCCGACAGATCCTGTGCCTGTCTGCCTGCTTGCAAATTACCAGCCTGGAACGCCTCACAAAAACAGAGAAGGAGTTTTGTTTTCTACCCTTCTGATCGCCGCAATCGCCCTGCTCTCAGCCTCGCTCGGCTTCTGGCCACTGTTGCCTTTTCTTTTGGCATTACTTGTCTCTTATGGCAGTAGCTGGTTGTAGAAACAAGTTTCTTTTCTACCAGAGAGCGGCAGAGGTTTGTCGATGTCTGAACCACTTTACAGTATATCCATCAGCGTTGGCAACCCCTGATAAATATATTCGGATTGTTACACCACATCAGTGTTTTTTTGTCTTGTGAAATATTGGAGTCCACAGCTGAACAGCAGCTCTTGTCCTTGGAGGACTTAAACCTGGAGATCAAACTGTTTTTAGAATCTTTTTCTTTCAGAAAAAGGTCAGATGTTGTCTTTATTTATTTTGCCCAGACTGGCGCTGTTGGAGAAAGCAGAACACAGTCAGAATCACCCCAGTGTCACAGAAAAGAGTCAAGGAGAGCACACTGATTGAATGCATTATACCACTACTGAGGCTTTCAATCAACCAAAAGTTTATCCTCGAAGAGGCAGAAAAAAAAGCATTAACTGTTATGCTGGATTGCAGCACTTCAGCATTAAAATAATATTTTAGAGTGCTATAAAATTGGATATTCAAGCATCCCAAGAAAATGCTTGCAGTATGATGCACCTATCCTGTGTTGGTCTGCATGCATCTTAAAAAAACACTCTTATTTCAACTTCAGTATAGTTAAATACAGCTAAATAACTCATTATTGTTTAGGTGTGGAAGGGGAATTGACTTAAAACAGTATGATGATGAGGTGGGTTGCACAGCAGCTTGCAGATGCAGCAGCACCAACGATGGACTGGATGAACAGCTGTAATGATGTAGCCTTGTATGAGATTAGTGACTTGAATGTGTAGAGATGTCAGCTGATGTGTTCTGGCTTGACTGGATGAACTACCTCAGGGGTAGCTGACATGTTGAGGAGGTGATTTAGCCATTTGAATCAGCTGTGTTGGATCAAGGACACATCTAAAACCTGCAGGACACCGGCCGTCGAGCCCTGAAGTTGCCTACCCCTGAACTACCTGAAAACATGCTATGATCATCTTGTGCAATAGTAGTTTCAAAGCTGATAGTTTGGATTCCTTCTTTCCAACAACAGTCTTTGGTGGTTTGATAGATCTGTATATCTAACACTTACATTTGGATTGTTTTCCTTCATTTTCATTGACCGCTGTGATTTGTCTCATACATATTTGCAGATGGACCATTTCAGCATCTTCTCGTCAGATTCAGATCACAGGCATGACACTGTGTCTCCACACAAAGCAACTTAATGAGCTTTATAATCCCAACATGCCTTATCTTATTGGAAAATCAGGGAGCACACTGATTTAAGTGGCAGCCCAGTAATGTCTAATGTACTCCAGCCTTCCTGTGATAAAGTATTCAGTTTATATTTAGTTCTGTCATGAGTAGAAATGAACTGCATGCAAATTTAATACTTTCCTTGAGTGTCTGCCCGACAACCTAATCGTAGAAGTTTGCATGTCTTTCCACATAAGATGATTATCTCCAATTTCACAAGAAAGGTACTTTTTTTACTATACAGAAATGGAAATTGCACAAAGTTCTGGAGTGAGTGGAGGGATGTGACAGAAGCATAAAGGAGAGGAATCTAGAGGGAGACGCACCTTAGATGTCACTGTCAACCTCACCAGCAGGCAGCGATTGAATCAGTCCCCCCAAGGAATCTTGGGAAATGGAAGCAGAGGGGATCTGAAAGTGCTTTCTCTCCTCTTTTTCTGATATACAGAGCCTGATAGAGAGTAGCTGCACAAGTGTGAAAGATTGAGGAGAAAGAGACAAATAAAGTAACGGAACAAAAACGAGAGGAGAAGAGTGCAAGAGCAGAAGCAAAGATGAGAAAAGAATGAATGTGGGAAAAAAAGACAGCAAGACTGCAGTTGACAGCTGACGTGTGAGGAAATCTATATCTGAGACCATCGATCTTTTTAAGCCTTGCCTGGTATGAAAGAGGAAAGACACAGAGCAGATAGGATTCAGACAAAGCTCCCTACTGCGCTTCACCTCCAAGAACACAATGGCAACATTTCTCTGTTGTGGCAATGTGGCTTCGGCGCTTTGACATTCATTTACTCCTGAATTGGTTGAAGTTCCCATTTGCATCAGCCATTTGGTTTCATGTCAAGTGTGAACAAACAGTATTGATGTCACTGTGGAGGGTTTATCAGACTTTTATAGCTTGCAGGTAGATGTTGAGGGCTCCCTCACTGGTGGTCAGTGAGAAAACTGTGATAATAACAATCATATTGGTAACATGTAGGGGTTAATTTTCTGTCAGAAGTAATAGCTGAAGTGCTGGGTGGATGGGGGGGCATCCATTGGTTACTTAGCAACCTTTTGAAATAGGCAAACTATCCATCCATCCATCCCTCCTCTTCCGCTTACCCTTTCAGGGTCGCGGGGGAGCTGGAGCCTATCCCAGCAAACTAGCAAACTAGAAAATACAGTGTTTTCCTGCATATGAACTCTTTAAAACTATACAAAATGAACTTTGTTCAGGGGCTTTCGAAGTTATAATCACCAAGTGCTAATGTAGCCATCACATAAAAATGCAAACATTATTTCTAATGTGATTATTTTGGTGCTTTTTTACTGTTACATTCTGACATCTGTTATAATTGACACAGTCAGGAAGGTTTAGTAAATTAGGATGGCTAAAAGTAAAAAAAGACTGTTATTCTGTGCTGCTGCTATCGTAATATAACATGACCTGCTGATGAAGGAAATGTGCACTGTTGCAGACTATATACAATGTTACCAGGGTACACCTTTTGCCTGGGGGGATGACTTTGAGAGCTTTGAGTGAATTATTTGAGGTCATCAAATTTTGAAAAAGTCTCCCTGAAAAGAAGAGTGAAGTTAGCAACCCAAGTAAATCTTGTTTACTTGGAAAAATAACTATACCACTTTATAAATACTTTCAAAATAAGGAGAAATAATCTACTCGTGTGGAATGAAAAAGGGTAAACAGAGTAGGACTATCCTTTATTAAATAAATAAAAGTTGTAATTGTGAGTTGTCACACTTTGCATTTTGCAAAAGGACAATATCTTTCTTTGCATGCATACATATCAAGTCAATCCAGCTTTGACTTTTACAGCCTCTATAACATTATAAGAAAACAGCAAAGACTTTCCTATTAGTGATACAGGGATAGGAAGGAGGGACTTAAAATGTAACAATTTTGTATCAAATAAAAACTCTTAACTTTGAGCGACAGTTACAGGAACTTACATCATTTCTGAAATTTTTGGGAGGCCGTTGGTCCCATTTATGAAATTTGCTTTAATGGTAGTTTTGCATGTTGCAATCCTGATTGCTGGTTCCCCAAAAGTTGATTCTGTCCATCTGAACATAGCGCTTTCATTGAAAATCCATCTTGCAAACCTGATTCCTTAACATTTCATCTCTCATCCAGGTGAGAAAACATTTCTTCCACTTAAAACGCTACAAACAGATGGACAGAACAACAGAAGAACTTCCTGCCGATTCCTTACCTGGGTGATTGAGCATGGTGGCATGGTGGTTATCACTGTTGCTACACAGCAAGAAGGTCCTGAGTTCAATTCCACCATCAGGCCGGGGTCTTTCTGTGTGGAGTTTGCATGTTCTCCCCGTGTTTGCGCGGGTTCTCCCCGGGTACTCTGGCTTCCTCCCACAGTCCAAAGAAATGCAGTTAGTGGGGATAGGTTAATTGATTAATCCAAATTGCCTATAGGTGTGAATGTGAGTGTGAATGGTTGTTTGTCTCTGTGTGTTAGCCCTGCGACAGACTGGCGACCTGTCCAGGGTGTACGCCACCTCTCGCCCTATGACAGCTGGGATAGGCTCCAGTGCCCCCACGACCCTGAAAAGGATAAGCGGATGGATGGATAGAAGCAGGTAGTTTTTCATTTTGCAACCCTGACAACGCAGGGGATTGAATTAATTCCAGCATTATCATATGGTAACAATGTCACAACATGTTAAAGCATCTACCAATATTAGCTTAATATTATGTTACTACCACAAATCAGTCTCTAAACATGCTAATGCACAGATATATAATTTTACTGCTAGCAAGTTATCATTGTGTTATTAATATATTGCTGTACTATTACTGTAGGATCACATGTGCCTCAGCTTTATTTCTACATTATTACCCCCAGTTTCTGGATCTTATTACCCAGTAATGTACATTTTAATGTAATATCACTCAGCAATACTGCTACTTGCATCATCAGTGGTTGCAACTTGGTTGCAGGTGAATTCAAGGCGATGAGCCTGTTGGGATTGTTACCTCAAGAAAACAAGTCTAAATAAATTAACCCAATTTCATTAGAAAACATGCTTACTTATCTCAAGGTAAAGGCATTAAAAAAGCTGCAAGCGCAGTCATTCTGGACTTCAACTGAAATCCCAGATTAATAAAAGAATTCATAAAATTGCCCAGCAGCTTTTGCATGGCTAGAGATCCGAAATATTAACTATGAAACCTGCATACCAAAAGGACTTTATGTAAGAAATATAGAGAAACTCAATTTAGAAAGCTAATATTCTTGCATTAACTTTCAATGGAGATACTGCGATAAAATTTGTAGACACAGCGCGAGGCTAGATTGTCTAACCGCATTATTTAGAAGGAAAACTTCAAGTGGTTACACCTGAAATGTTGGTAATAATTTACCATCGTACGGAAAAGCTGTGCAAGTGCAATTAAGGCAAATGTGACCAGACTAGAAGAAAGTTTAACCAAGAATGTTTGTCCCAAATCCTTCCAAAATTCCTACCTTTAAATCATTGCCATCTGTGCCACACATGAATACTTTTTCTGTGATCAGAAAGGACACATGCAACATTTAAAAAGCACCTTTTATTATTATCAGACAGTAGTTAAAATAATAAAAATAAGGCAATAAGAAAAATGGATAAAAGCACCCAGAGGTTTCTTTGCAAATCACAGAGGTGTCGGAAGCAGTGAGAGAGTGGCATTTGATTTAATTAATAAAAGTAGTAGAATACCGTTCAACTGATCTACTCTCACAGTAAAAGTTGGTACACCTTTATTTTCATGCATTAGTGAAATGTTACTAAGGTGAGAAGGAAAAGCAATCTTGGCGAGGAGACATGCATACTGGCATCTCTGTTAAAGTGAATTAGTAATGATTCACCCTCATGTGTGAGTCACCACTAATAACTTCGATTTCACGCACGATACACAATGATGGAGAAACAGAAAAACAAAAAGGTAACAACCTTTTGTTTTCATGTGATATCTGAATAATTTGCTATTGATTCAAGAAAACAAGCTTTATTATCTGCGATAGCGAGACAAATGAAGTTGTTATCACGGAAAGCGGTGTTACCTGAAGACAAATGTAGAAATTAGCCAATCGTCACAGGATGGAAACACTAAAAAGTACTGAAAGCAAGGCCATTCTCGGCTTCTTATAAAACCCAATTCGAGTCTTTATGCAGTCTTAAGTTGTCATTTTGTCCCTCAAGTCCAACTTACATCCTTGTCTGAAGGTCTCTGATTTTTCCCATTTTCTCTTTTTGTTGTCAACGGGCACACGTGAATGCTGGGTGTGTTAGTGCGGCTTTACGCTCTTTGTAGTTTGGGTGGACCTAGACATTTCACTCTTCTGCCTGTCTGTGCGTCATGTTGTTTCAGCAGCATTGAATTTCATCTAGCTGTACCTGAGTCACGGACTCCAGCTGTATGTTTGTATCGATTTTAATCTGCTCCCTCAATACATTCCCACCACCAGCTACTTCCTCTTTCCTCATATCATACTTCTGCCTTTCTCATCCTCTCCCCCTCTCTGATTGTGTACATTGTTCCACAGGGCCCTACCATGCTATAAGATCAAGAAGAAAGCCATAAATGATGTATAAGTCATTCCATGCAACAGTGCCCTCACAACAGATTAGATTTATGTATGAGGGCCTCCCTTGACCCAGAGTATCTATTTCCTGGTACTTTGCTAAATTACATTGCTTTTTACATTTATTTATTTATCTCTTTGGCCATTTCTACAAGAATTATTATGACCTTTAGCTAGTTTTTAACATCAACAAAGCGAGCAACCATGAGAACAAGTGCATGTAAAACGTGATCTTGTGGTTCTCAGCTTTAGATTTAGGTTTAAACTGTCCCCCAGTAAGAAAATTGAGTCTGTAATATGGGTTTAATATCATAAAAATATCTCAATTTAATCCAAAACACGATGTTTTTCCTCTCCCTAACTAATTAGGTTTGGTGCTCTAAACTGTAGTCTCAGTGGCCCAACAAACAATATGATTGTTTAGTTGGAGGACTTGCTGAAACAGAGCAATGATCTTGTTGTATGTGCTCGAATAAATACAAGCCGTAGCTTGTGAGCTAATTACTTAAGACTGAATCATCTGTCTCTACCGACAAGCAAAAGAAAATATGCAAAAATAATAAAAGTGCTACAACCTCATTTATAGTTTATTCTGTCCCCACTGTTTGGAAGCCAGTCTCAGTTAGGCTAAGGAGCAAGCTTCGGAGCTGAAAAATGAAGCTAATGTCATAGTCATAAAGAGTACAGTTTCTCTAGGTGGCACTTTTGGCTGTTTCCAAAAGGGTGTCAATATCAGTAGATTTTAGTATATTATCAGTACGTTGTTTGCACCAATTAGCATATATGTTTGCCCCTACAGTTTATGACTGTAGCTTGCTAACCTAGCATGATGGGTTTAGCTAATAACTTAGGACTTCAATCTTTCATCCACATAACTTCGGTCTAAAAAAGCTCTTCAAAATGTAATCAAAAATAACCAAATGGAAAACCATCAAATTGTTTATATGTTTATTTCATAAGATTTGGGGAAATTAAAACCGGCCATATCTAACCATAACTAGCTAACCATAACTCATCCTAGCTTCATCTTTTGTAACATAAAAATAAAAATATCACCTTTGTCATTACATGTATATGATAAGCTGTGATAGTTTATATATATATAAGAACCATGCCGTGGCACCTGTTAGCTTAAACTGCAGTCTTGTACCACAATTTCCATTAAAGATCAATTATGACTGTCATTTATAAGAAAATCAGCCAGAGAGGGCAAACAGCTCAGCTAATATTAGCTCAATTAGCTAGTTGGCTGCAGCTATAATTTACAGTTTTACTTTCACTGTATACATTTTAGTGTTGTTATAAACCTTACAAACAAATATGTTGTGAGGCAGTCCACAAAAATAAGATAAAGAAACAAAGCAAAATGCAGGGGACAGCCTATCAGAGCTGCCCGTGTACATTATGACTTGCCGCTATATAAATAAAACTGGATTGAAATTAATGGCTGTTTGCAAAGACAGTCGTAATTATCTTAACAAACATGCTGCGCAGTGTACATCTGCAGCCTGCCACATATGTATTAGTTCTGAGAAGAAGCTCAAAGACATACTAAAGCCTCCTTCATTGGCTCTGGCTGTACAGCTGCAGCAACCCAGGAGTGAAGGTTTTCATACCAAGTGGTTGCCTTATGATTAAATTTGCAGCATGTCTTAAAGTTTTATAGAATACTATTGGTTTGAATATCAATATACAGTCCGGAGACTACCAGCCTGCTTTGCCAACCACCAGTCTGGCTACCACCATTACCATCTCAGCATCAGCTCTGTCATGAATTATTTATCTTTTTCTGATTGCATTTGCCAATGAACATCTCAGGTTTCTCCATCACCACGTCCACACTCCCACACTGTCTACCCATCTGTGTTTGATGGAATTCCTCGACTGCTTTATCCACGAGCGTGGCCACTGCGGCAACATTTGTTTATAGCGGCGCTTATTTATTTTTCTGGGATGATTTAGTAACAGCAGGCACAGGGCACACAAGTTGATGGAGGTAATAAGCAGGGGAGAGAGAAAGGAAGATGGAAGCCAGAGAGAGAGGGGAGAGAGAGAAAGACAGAGTGAAGCTAGCTAAACCATGTTTTTATGGAGGATAATTTTCCTCCCCAGAAGGCAGTGATTGGCATTAATTACCTAACAGGTGCTAACAGCGATGAATCTCATAATTAACCAGTTTAGATTTAGTTCATTTGGAAAGACACGAGAACGAGGCCGTGGGTGGAGACGAGAATGTGTGTGTGTGTATGTGTGTGTGTGCTGTAGTGTGTCTGAATGCATAGGAAATAACAGAAGTGAGAGACAAAGTGAAAGATTATGCCAGCCAGACATATACAGGATACAGGTACTTTAAGTCTGCGTGCGAGTGAATGGTGAGTGTCTGGTTGAAGTTGTCTGTTGCTTTGCAGGATTCATACTGCTGTTCTCCTTTGATCCTCTGAACTACAAGCTGCAGTATTCTTGTTCACACCATTCTTATGTCAGTATATCAACGAATCAGTTGCACTTAAAAAGCCAAACTATTTCAAAGATGGAAGAACCAGCAAGCCTGTTGCATTTTGCCATTTCCAACGTTCACTAGACTGAATTCTTACAGCAAATAACTGATCAAGAACTTAAATGTCCAGCAACATGGTGTAACTACTGGAAGTCAGTTTGGAGACACAATTATTGCGACTATGCGTAACAAGCTTGCATTCTTGTTGATCTGAAATGTGTGTTTCAAAGGTGTGCAACCACTTGCTGTCAGTTGTGATAAACGGGCAAAAATCACAAATCTGTTGCCGACTGCTGCAAATCTATTGTCATCTACATACACAGAAATTCACACATAATACTTACAATTCAGCCAGAAAAAGACAGAAAATTCAGAAATTCCTCCACAAATGGTGATTTAGTTGCTGCAGGACGGCACTTTACCTGTAATAGGTGCTATGCAAGCATCCTTTTACATAGGAATACAATCAGAACACAGCCAGTTGAGTTCTGAATTGCAAAGAGATGCGTCGCAGTTGGACTCATCAGCGAAGACGAACTCAGATTGATTGCAGCATGTTGGAAGTCTGAGTGTATATCAATTATTTTCAGACCCTCACCATTCTCTTTAAGAGTTATTTCAGTCAATCCAAGTAAGATGGTAGTGGTTTGGGGGACCGGTTGTCTTTTACCAGAAAACCTTTAGTGCGACTTTACTATAGCATGACTAGCTGTAAGTAGACGGTGTTTGTTACTTATTGATCTGAAAGAAATAATGGCAACTAAATATAATTTTGTGAACCTTCCCCGCATCAGTGGAAGAGGCTTTCTGCCTCCTCTAGCTGATTATATTTGTTGATTTTAGTGTTACACCTGTTATGAGCTTATCCTCCGTGATATATCACACCTGCAGGAGATCCAAATAGCCACTGAGAGAAATAAAAACACTGTCCAGTGTGGGTTTGGTATCTCAGTCCTGACCATTTATTTCACTGGAAAGTGGACCCAGCACCAAGCAGAGTGTGAGGCAAAAAGGTCCTGATCTGAACATAGATGGTGCCCTTATTCTACAGTTGTAGCTATAGTACTTCCTAATGATGAGATAAAGCAAAAAACATGCCTATTACCACTTTAAGCTGTATTTGTTATTCATGCATTATTTATATTGGAAGTCAGACGTTACTTGCAAATCTTGCTGGACTGCATTTTATTTGATTCAGACTGCTAAGCAACAACTGCCACCCTATGCATAGGCGTCTTACATGCTTTTAACGTGCTATTAGTTGAGACATTTAAGCTGATTGCAAAAGACTTTAAGTGGATTTGAATTGTTAATGAAAACCTCTGCAAACTCAAAGACTATTCTATAATATTATTTTTGTAGCTTGCAGCCAACAATGAATTTACTACCATAGAATGTTGAATGCTGTGCAGGCTGTTTCATGTTAGCATAGTCTACATTTTGTCAATGCTGTGCTTTTAGTTTTTGCAGTGGATTTGTAGAGAAGCCTTCAAATAAACCAGCAGCAAGAAAGCTACTCGTGCCTGCCTGTGCTTCATGGAAATATAAATTTAGCCGTACGTGTGTGTTACTTGTTGGAATGTGCAATCTCCCCATGAAAGTGATTGTCCCTTATATGGCTCAGGGCTAGTTTTGAAGGCCCTCTGGCAGTTCAGGCATTGCCTAGCAGGATAGGGGGCTGCATTTGAGGAGGGGTGGGTCACCCATATGGGGATTTCCTTATGACCCAATTATAACCCCCATGCTGTTACACAGAATCCATCTCTTGCCTGCCTGCCCGCCTTCCTGCTCTGCAGCATTCGTCAGGCAGATGGAAGTGTCTTTGTCTGCTCGCACCGGTTCCCTCACACTCCCTGTTGCCAAGGCACAGAGCGGTGGAGACGAGCCGACAGTTACACTGCCACTCTGCAGGATCATTGCCTTGCACATACCCTTGCATGAATGGCATCACATGGCATTCAGCAGATCCTTGTGCGCGAAATAAAGGCACATGGAAGCGCGAAGGCATTCACGCGGAAAAATCCGCTCTAAACTGTTGCATAAATGGACACTCGCAAGTGCAAACACCCGTGTGACAAAAGAGCGCCCATTCGCTGAAGCAGATGTGCAGTAGCATGTGCACTCTTACACTACGTCTAGCTGCACGCATCAATATACGCTGCTATTTCTGCTTTTCTTTGTACAGTTCTTACACAAAGACACAGTGACACACAGGCACATTTATACGCTGATAAATCACAATGACACACACACACACACACACACGCAGAGTACACTTTGCACCCTGCCAATGCTTGTGTTCCCCTGCTTACAAATGGAGCGAGGCAGCCGGTCTTCCTTCACTAACCTACTTTTTCTCTCGCCTCTCCGTTTTCGCTTGGCTCTCTGAGGGAGTGTGGATGTCGTGCTTGGCTTGACTTCTTCGGCGCAGGCCATCGATAAGCACTGTTTTTAGTTTGTGTTGCCAATAGCAGAATGTCACCGGGGCATCTTTGTGGATGAGGAGACGGGTCCTGCGGTGAAATGTGGGACTCACTTGTGGGCTAATATCCTCCCTCAGAGCAGGGAGATCCCTCAGGACCACTTCAAGCTTCCTGAAACAATATTCCTCACTTCCTAAATGTGACATCTTTAATAACTGTGAGGAGAAAGGTATCAGATGCCCTGGTAAGTATACAAGTGTAGAGGAAAGCATGCTGACTCGTTCCCTCTCTGTTTGAGCTGCAAAGACACCAAAAAAGAAAAAAGAAGAGACGGGCAGATAAATACTCAGGATGCTTCTGACAACAGATGGACCGAGAGAGCAGAGGACTGTGAGAGGAGGAGGAGGAGGAGGCTCTCTTCGCAGTGAAAGAGAAGACAGATAAACAGGTACACAAATAAACAGGCGCATGGGTAAGAGTGTGTTGCCTACCATGTGCTGATATCAGACAGGCATATGGCCACAACACAGAGGCAGCGACAGAGAAGAGATCACTATAAACACCGAGGCTCTCAATCTGGCCCTGCAGCAGCCCTTTTTTAATTCCTTCGCTAAACTAATGCCACATGAACACTGCAGCATCCATTCACAGTGACTTTAAGGAAATTACGCTTCGACTACGCAGCCAAGTGCATGCACAAACCAGAACATATCGCAGCCACGGCGAAGTGGAAGAGCCTCCCGTCACATTACCCCCGGAGAGCAGAACAGACGGCAAAAATTTGTGTTTTTAGCTAGTGCGGGAAGGGCCATGAGATGAAAGGCTATTATGCACCCTCGCCGTGATTCGCTCCATTATTCATACGTTGTCTTGTGGCTTTTTTCTTTTTTTTTTTGCAGAACACATGCAAAACATGAAAAGGCTACAAGGACAAGAAATTAGCTGGATTCTGTTGCTTTTTGGAAACTTCGAAGGCCATAAAGTTCTGAGTCTGCGATCAAAAGACACATTATATCTGTAGGTTATGATTTTCAAGCGTTATTTTTTGTCCTGGATGTCTTTACTTTATTTGTCAAGCAATAAAACAAAGAAACACTTGTTAATGGCACTCTGAGATGGATTAGACTGCGTGCAGTCCTTTTTTTTGTTTGAGTCAAACAATTACTGTCATGCTTTTCTCATCCCACTGCTGCTCGCTGCAGGAAATCTGCCCTGTGAGAGGAAAGCTGCCCTCTCCTCTGCCTTGTCTTCGCAGGCCAAGAAAAGTCCCACACAGCTGTGCTCTGATGCTTAAATCTGCCAGGGATTCAGCCCAAGGGCCAGGTGCAGCAGACTAAAGCTTTTAAACATAAAGCTTCTCTTTAGCAGAGCCAGTGGAACAGACTTTGGGTCAGAGACCGCAGGAGGAGGAGGGGGGTTGAAATTTCAGAGGTTACACTTAATTAAACATTGTCAGCTTGCAAAACCTCGGTTCCTTTCTGTTTGCAGGATTAAGTGTTAAGGTGAGGAAAGTATCACAAATCAGCTACCGAGCTAACAACTATTAATATGTCTAGAATAAGGCCTTCATGATGGCAAAAGCTTTAACACAGATCTTACTGCCTTTATTCAGGGTGTTTTAGATGCTTTTCTTTCTGTTTTGAATATATTCCAGCAATGTTTTTTCCTGTCTAATTTGACAATAAGGGTGATTAAACCTTAGTAAAAACCAAAGATCTCACCACAGCACAGCAGTGTTTTTGTCAGACCTTCCTTGCCTCCATAATGTCAGCTTTTCTCAAAGTTTCACAGATTGTACTGTTCAGGTTTCAGAGAGAATTTAAGGTCAGGTTTCTTATGTGTGGGGCTCAAGATGTGTAGTGAAATATTAGTAGTGGAAAGACGTAGATTTGTTTTATAGCTGCATATGTATTTGCAGGAGTTTTCCTTCTAGACTGTGGGTTGAAATGTTTCTGGTAGCCACTTTACTAAAAATCTTGCAAAAGCATCTCTTAACCATTTGAGTAACTCATACGGCTGTGGCACGTCAGTAAAATTCCAGCCAGGAACATTGAAATTCATGAATCTTATCATTAAAGTATTGTTCATTATAAATCAAGCACAGTACTGTCAGTCACCAGTCTTTCTTATATATGTATATATATGTATATATATATTTTGTTTCCATGAAGCTAGACTTTCTTGTCATTTGTTTAAAGTGGTCAGCAGTTCTCCAAACCTTCTGAATTCAAAGTTTTCTTTGACATTGTCTGCTTTTTCACTCATTTTCAGTCTTGTACTTGTACCTAGCCATATTTGGTTTGTTAAACCACTTAACACTGAGTTATGAATCAATTTAGCATAAAAAAAAAAGCACACAACTCAAGGGATGAACCTGCGTTGTGTCCATACATAACACACAATGTACCAGAAAACCTATTTTAAATTGTATTTTAGGCATGTTGTTACTAGCCTGTTGTAAAGCCACATTAATTATTTCCTATTTTGCTAAAGAAAACACAATTTGATAGACATAAAGTATTTTTGCAACAACAAGCTGATTTGGCATATCTCAGCAGGGTATGCAGAGTGTTTTTACAACAATGGAGGAAACTGGACAAGAAGTGGCAGACCTAAAAAACAATCCAGAGCAGCCGAACAGTATCTGAAAAAGGAAATCAATCCAGCAAAGATCTGACACAGGGCCTGAGAGATGCATCTGGCAGTTGATCCATCTGCTGTTCATGAAAGGCTCATCAGAAATGGTCTCAGGTCAAAGGGTAGCTGTCAAGAAGCTATCCATAACAAAGAGAAACAAGAAGAAAAGGCCTGATGTATGCCAAATTACACAAGAACTGGTCTGAAAATCATTGGCAACAAGTGTTATCTTTTTAAGATAGGTGTAAAAAATGAAAGCAGTGTCAGTCATGGATTGGCCTCCCCAAGACTGACGAACTTTCCCTAAAAATGGCAAGAAATCTTGTCAAAGATGTGTTTAGGAATGTAGGTCATACCAAATGTTGACTTTCAAGCTTGAGGGGTGGCTCAAGACTTTTGCACTGCACTTTCAAAGATTTTAAAATGCATGAAAGACAAGTTGACAGTGAAACTATATTAATCACACAGAATCAAGTTCTTTTCAAAATTTTAAGAGATAGCTCCCTCATTGTTAAATAAACAACACTATATGAAAAAAAGTATTTCCAAAATGAGTGAAGAAACTGACAAAGTTATTGATTGCTAATGTTCTCTCAAATTTCATATTACTTGTGTGTGTATATATATATATATATATATATATATATATATATATATATATATATATATATATATATATGTGTGTGTGTGTGTGTGTGTATTTTCTCTTCACAAATTGTTTTGCAAAATCGCTTGTTTTGTGAGCTCTAAAAGATTTTTCCAACCTTAAGACCCAAATATAAAAGGTGGAATTCAGTAAATAAATCTAATCAGCATTGTGACCTTAAATATAACTTGACGTTTGCTACCTTTGAACACCATGTTGAACACCACAGCACACTAGTCATAGTATTGAAAATGAACCTGTTTAGCCTACACAAAATTGTTGCAGACTGCCGAGTATTTTTTCATGCAAACTTGGCGTAGCACAAAATTAGCATACTTTAGATAGTTTTGTTAGATGTGTCACATAAACATAATTCTCTAACACATCCTGTAAAGATCTAATGTTCGTTTTAAACACAGCGGTCCTTACCTTTGAAAATAATCTCTCCTCTTCCTATCCTGTCCTGTCTTTCTTACATTTTTGTCCATCTCTGAGTGTCGGACAATCTTTTTTTCTATTCCTGGGAAATACAGCAACTTTACATTAGCTAGCAGACACATTCTGTGACAATGAGTTTGTTTGGCTGATCATATTTGTTGAGCTATTTAAAAAGTTGGATTTGAAAGTACCTGCTACTTAAAAAAACAAAAAACCCTGCTCACTTTGTTTACGCTCACTTCTCTTCTGGCTAGCTAGATGCTGAAATACCGCAGACACAACTTTATTACATGTGCACCGTGAACATGGGAAGTGTTGAAGGTGTAAATGAGCCACAAGATGTCATTATTTTCTTATTACTGAGCAAGTATTTCCGTGCCATCAGTAACAGTGAGTGGTTTGCAGTTTGAACTTGGATGGATGACTCAGTTACTGAAGCTCAAATCTACCTACAGGTACAAATAAACTAACCTGAATCTGAATTCATCCAAAAACAAACAAATATAAAATCCAGAGAACGTAACCTCTTAAGCCCCAATGCCCCCTGATATGGGGGCAAAAGGCAGGAGATCAGTTAGGCTTGGGGCTTATTAAAAAGTCTCAGTTTGGCTGGCAGATTATTGCACCCTACAGTAATCAACTTTCATGTAAAGTTTTCCTTTTCTTTAATTATACATGTTAGCTAACATATTGAAAAATATCATATATACCAACGTCATTCAGGAGTCAGTCTTTCCTTTGACTTTAACAAATATACAAGCATCACACAGCATGCAGAAAAAAAATCAGGCGCTCTTTTAAATTGAAATGGTGTGGTTGCACAGCAACAGTAAATTTGTAAACAGCTGAATAGTCAGAATCTATTGGTAAATAAATGTTTTCTGTTCTTCGACGCACAGCCGTTACAAATACATTCCAGGGTCACGTGGTTGATGTGTTTGCAATAAAGCAGCTCTTCTTTAGATGCATCCTGTAATCCCAGCTACCTGGATTCATTCATTGAAGGTTGCCCCCACCTCCTAGGCCCCATGCAACCACCTCGGTCCTTCAGTGTCACACTAGAGATTTTGCTCCAGTATTAGAAAAAATGGATTCTCCTTCAGCTGCCTCAGAAACATATCCTGAAAATCTATGCTTATACTGTATTGTTATTGTCAGACTGCAAATAACAAGCTGCGCATGCATAGGTACTTGTAAGATGCTACTGATACCAGTTACATTATCTGTTCTTCCTATAGCACCATTGATTTCCCTACTGATTCCTGATTGCCTTTCTGTGTATGGATTGCAGCCGCCTCATGCTTATTAGCCTTGCTTAGTAATCTGGCCCTTTAGTCTCAAGAGAACCCTGATGCCATCAGGGTTATTTTTTCCAAACTTTGGAAAGTCAAAGCCTGAATATTACTCCTTATGACGAGCGAACTGAACTTCATGTGTAAAAATCAATGAACTGCCCTTTAATTCTGCTGTAACCAAAGGCTCCGCAGTACAATACTGCACACTGGGCTTTTGCTACAATTATAAAACTAATCCCAGCTAAATATCACATTCCTTCAGTTTAATCACATATCTTTTAATTTACTTTTGTCAACATAAATACCACAGCTACTTGACAGATCCTTCCGAGCAACTGTTGGAAAGCAGTGTCCTGTCTGTCTCTCTCTCGGTGGGTTCTGGGTCGGCACTGCTGACATGTTGTCGGAGTGTCAGCCCCCCATGGAGACACACATCATTATCATCACCATCTTCCATTGCCTCCCTCCCGATCTGTCTGACTCTGTCTTGCTTTGTCTCTAACAGCATGTTGCCCTCAGTTGATAGAGCGGCAGCCCCACTGCTGACTCATAACACCGCATGAGGGGGGTGAACGGTATGGCCCCAGTAAGTCAAGGTGGCACTGCCAATCAGGAAGGCAAGAAAGACTCAGAGTGCTTGAAAAAGGAGACTCAGGGGGGAAGAAAAGAAAGAAGTTAGAAGAAGTCAAACACGAAGGACACAATAAGTTTTTAAAGGCTGACCTCTATTTGGCAAAAACATCAGAAAGAATCAGGGAAGATTTAGAAATGGAGCACCTTTCAGTGAAAGACGGAAAATCATCGAGAAAACAAAAGATGTCATTGTGGATGCTCCATTTCCTTGAGTGGTGCTCCGTCATCATGATGAATAAGGGCTGCCTTTTGTCAATCATGTGCTTTAGTGGAGCAGGTATTTATTCCTTTGTTTACAACAAGAGCCTGTCTCCCTCTCTCCGTCTGTGGCCTGGTGACTGATGAGGCCTGTCACAGGGAGGAACACCCAGCCTGGAGCCACAGAAGATGACTGCCCGAGGCTCATGTGACAAAAACCTGAACTCTAACAAAAAACAAGTAAAAAATGTTTTTCTTTGATAGCCTTTCAGCAGGTGAGGAACCATGTGGGAAAAAAATAAGACAGACTGTTTTAAGGTTAAATTTGTTTCACCTGTTAGCACTAAATTGATTGTTGGAATCCACCACACCAATATTTTTCTCCTCTGATTTCACAGCTCAAGGTCTGTATGCCTCACCACACAGAATTTATTGACATTCAATTCAATTCAATATTATTTATATAGCACCAAATCACAACAACAGTCACCTCAAGGTGCTGTATACTGTAAGGTAAAGATGCTATAATAATACAGAGAAAATGCCAAAACTCAGTCAATCCCCTGTGAACTAGCACATGGCGACAGTGGAAAGGAAAAACTCCCTTTTAACAGGAAGAAACCTCCTGCACAACCAGGCTCAGGGCGTGGCAGCCATCTGCAATGACCAATTGGGGGTGAGGGGAGGGAGACGGGGCAAAAGGCAAACTGTGGAAGAGACCAAGAGATCCAAAGTGGTGTATAGTGTATGATGGTGTGAAGAAACACTCACTGCATCATGAGAAGTACCCAGCAGACTAGGCCTGTTGCAGTGTTAGTAAGGGAGGGTTCAGAGTCACTTGATCCTGCCCTGATTATAAGCTTTATAGAAAAAGAAAGTTTTAAGCCTAATCTTGAAAGTAGAGAGGGTGTCTGCATCATGAATCCAAACTGGGAGCTGATTCCACAAATAAAGGGACAGAAAGCTGAAGGCTCTGCCTCCCATTCTACTTTTAAATACCCTAGGAACACAAGTAAGCCAGCAGAGAGAGAGAGGGGCATAGCAGAGATCAGGTCAGGAAACACAGGGGTCAGCAATTATTGTGCCACTAAAACTTAAGCATGCATGAGCATGACTGAATGACTGCAACACGACATTAGGACCAACAGTTGTTTCGGGAGAAATACCGCACCAGAAGATCCCACTAGGGTTGCCTGTCATACTAATTAAAGCTTATTAAACTGTAACTGTCTACACAAAGCTAATGTACTGTTTGAGTTCTTGCTGATATGAAATTGCAGTTATTAGGCAGTACTCTGCAGCTTCTTTATATTCTAAACAATTTTTTTTCCTTTTGTTTTCGACCCGGAGTTCTCCCACACATCTGTCAGCACCCAGCAGTTGCAGAGGCTTTATGATTTTAAGCGTCTGATAAGCTGATCTTTTTAATCTGGATGTGTTATTTTACATTTCATTTGCTCACTTCCATCCAAAGTAGATGTCGCGAGTCCGATTTCTTTAAGTATGCAGTGAAGTCTGTGGCGGTAACATGCCGTTACAAACGACTGGCCACATCTGCCTGAATGCGGAGTGAAATTGCTCACGGGACAGCGATGGCCATTATTAGAATTGCTGGATAATCTGTGTGGGATTAGCTCCCGCACAGATAACCTTTAAAACACAACTCAAGTGGACTGAGATAAGCAGCTATCAGAGTGACATCTTACTATAGATTCAGTGACTTTCTGTAACAATGTCCTGTGAGAGTGCAGTCAATGCATTGTGCTTTGACAAGACAATACAATAGGCAGACAGTGGTTGAATCTTACTGCAAATGTTCCACCAACAGAAGAGAGGCAGAGAGAAAAGGAACAATAGAAATCGATAGCTCTCCAAAATAAGGGAGGTATGACGGAAAGCTCTAATCATAAAAGGGTGCAGGGGAAGTCATTGTGCTTTCAAAGGCTCAGGGAGGAACAATTAGGGTAGATAAGCTATTCCCTGTGCTATCATTTCCCTCCACCATTTCCCATGACAGACTTTTTAATAATAGTGTTTCTCTGCATCACACTCTTATCTGTTTAATGGTCAGTTCTCACGGGAATTACTCAGAGGTATGTGCTCAGCTTCGGAATTGGAGTCGGCTTGCATATTTCTCTGGATCTCATAAGGATTTCATGACGGCACCTCTCTCTGCCCCTTCCTGAGCTCTCCCTCACCATCTCTTCCTAAATAGGAGTGCTCTAATGAGTAAAGACAAAGCTAGCAGCATATGGTGATGATAATGAGATGAACAATGTTTGGAAAACAAGGCCATATATAAGGCTGAGGGGTCTGACACGCTGCTCGACAGAGTGCTGTGCACTGAATTTTGTACAGCAGCCTTCAGGCAAAGCTACATGATATATATTATTCATGACAATGCACGCCCAAGTCCTAAAGGCACTGTTTCTGGGCAAATGAATGACTGCTGATGCAGTGACATGCTTCTACTGTAACATTCTTTTATCATGTTGCAACAGGAGTTTTCACAGTCCTGAAGTCTGAAAAGTGGAGGTTTTGAAATCTCAAGTAACCCTTGGTCAGTGCAACAGACAAGTTTCAGATGTGTTCATTTGAAAAGACTTTAAGCTGAACTGAATCTTTAAAATATTTAGCAATTTAACATTGCAATAAACTACTATTGGTTCATGTTTATGATATTTATTGCACGGTCATCTGCATTGGTATTGTTGCATTTAGGAACTACAACCACTCATTGTACCGATCATCCACCAGCCAGGAAGCAGCACTGGATTGCAAGCACTGATGTGCATAAGTGTGTAAAAGTGTCCTACGCTCTGCTGGCTCAACAAGTGCACAGTTCCAGTCCTTGTCTGGCATTAACATCAGCACAAAAACCGTGTGCCGTGAGCTTCATGACATGGGTTTTTGTGGCGGACCAGCTCCTGTAGGGTGTAATGTGTAGGTGGCCCAGTACTTTTGTCCAAGTATATTTACATGAGAAACAGTCTCACAGACATAAATACCTGTCTTTAGTGCTAAGTAACTAATAAATTAAATTTTACTCACTAAAATATGCACAGACATCTTAGACAGATATGACTGCCACACAGTGAAAAATTTAGTGAAGCTCCATTTATAGGTTAAAAGTATCAGTAATAATGGCCCTCTGTTTTCTTGGTATCAGATTGATACCAGCATTTACTGTATTGCACAGCACTACCACCTTTCACTCAAAACTGCCCAGCCCTTAATATTCCAGCTCTTTACAGCACTTTAAGTTCAGCACCAGTAGGGAAAAATTATCTATTGAAAGCAAAACCTTTTTGTATTAGTCTTATCATTAAACATGCTTATTTCTTCTCTGCAGGTCAGTCTATGGTTGCTTGCTATGGTTAATTGCTTTTACAGCTGCATGACCATTCAGAGAATGTGCACACAGGCTTTATTTTTTAGCTCCTTGCAGGCTTTTAGCTGTGTATCTATTTTCATACACTTATGCATTACTTTTAGCTAACTGTTTACAGTCTTTCTATGTATACCTTTCCAACTCTATAATTACCCCTGAAATACCTGTAGCTTTTACTACTTACTCCTTGACTTTTGAAGCACCTCTAAAGACTGTGTGCTGTTTGCTTGGCTCTGGCAGAGGTGCAGAGCATCAGTGTCAAAATAGTTTCTTTCTGTGAGCTTTCTGGCCCTTACACATCAAACTCGCCTCCCCACTGCTGACAGCACCAGCAGGTAGCAAGACCCATGGAGCCTCGGACATCTGTTCTTCTCTAGCTGTCTGTCTCTTCTAGCAAACTTTAATGTTTATGCGGTATTATCGCGAGCATCTGATGGTTTTCCTCCCCCCGTGGCCTCCAATCACGCGGGCCTGACCCATTCACCTCAGGGCGTAAAAACTTCCCTCGCTCAAGCCCTCACCTTACCGCCCGCCATTCAAAAGGGGGGATTTTACAACCGGCTTCCAGTGAAATTCCCATGAGCTCAGCGGTCGTATAGAGAGGCCCCTGCTTGCTCTGTGATCCTCGCTGTCCTCCATGCTGCAGGCGAGAGATATGGGCCTGGAGGGATGAGGTCAAGACAGATGCAGCTTCTTATGCGCTGTAAACAGACAGCAGGGCTAATAAAGCGGAAGCTCTCGCACAGTCTCACACATAACCTGCTTACCATTTTCAGTGTGACTAAATATGCATATGCAGAGAAACACAGAGGACCCCACACACACTCTCTCACTTAAATGCGAGGAAGCGTGTGCATGCACTGCGTGGATGATCTCTGACAAGGCAGGAACTCCTAACAAATGATAAAGTAGACTTTTCTTTTTTTTCCAGTTTATAGGGAAGCTTATGGCACAATTTTCACATCATCCTTATGTCACATGTTAGATCAATCCAAATATCCATAGTATCGATACCAATACCGGCATCGGATCAGTGCTGTTCTGATTGGAGCGATAAGTTCAGTGTGTCACCCAATTAACTGTGTTGAATCATTTTTTTTCAAACATGCATTTGGAAAAATAGTGTTGACTGTCACATCTTTTTTATTTATAGCCTTTAGCATGTTTAAACAAAAGTGGACCTAAAGTGCTTTAGAGAGGCACATTTACATTCAGGTCTCCAAAACACTGAGTTTCAAAATACATGAAAAGCTAAAAGGAGTTATAATTTATATTAATTATTGTGGAAAGTAACAAATCACAGTGATTTTGTGGTAAATAAAATGTGTTTAGAATTTGCAAATTCATCATGATTCACCTCACAAATGATGACACGCTGCTCTCTCGACATAAATGCCCTTTATAGCTTATATAAGTATCGATATCAGCAATACTGGCTTTGTATTTACTTGGTAATTTGCAGCATGGCACAGCACTAGGTCTCAATTTCACAAAACAATACAGGCAGCAGCAGCTTTGGATAACTGCACATGTCTCATCTTTCATTTTCAGGCTCTATTTACACAGGTTTTTCATTGTCAGCGTAGACTTTTTCTGTCAACATTCAAAGTGCTTTATCCTGCCATGAATCATAAAATTGACTGTTTGCCAAACCGGAGCATGTCTTTCAATAAAACCTGTGCTTTTTTATTTATTTATTTATTGTGACTGTGCCTTACAAAGCTACTAGCATGTGACCTAGAACAAACTCAAAGGAGGCAAACAAGACACGTGAAGAATCAGCAGAGAGAGAGATGAACAGACAGACCGACAGAGCAGCAGGCAGCACAACATAGGTTGCATAACAATGACTTTTTTTCTTTTCTTTTTTTTCAGTACTGTACAGCCGGCCTGCCTGTTGATATGTGGGCGCGGGTGACTGCGGGACAATGCGAACTCGGCGTGTGCTGGAGAGCAAATACTACGCGAGAGAATGTTGTTGCCATGACAAGAGATAGAGAGAGAGAAAGATGAGTAACGACAGAGAAGCAGAGGCTCCAGCCGAAGCAAAGAAGAGGGTTTATCCACTTGCAGAGCGAGGAGAAAGAGGGAATAATAGATGAGTCAGCTGCTTACATTTTTTTTTTCTCAGCGCCGAATCAAACAGGCGGTGAAATTACACTGTACAGCCAGTAGCGATGGAGCCAGGCCAAGCATGAGATAGATAGAAACACTCCTACATACATGTGCTCTGGCTCTTTATTGATATCCGTGTCTGTCTTTATCATTTTTTTAAACCCTTCCTTTCCCCTGCGCACGCACAGCTGTACAGCACACATCAAGGGACACAGCCCGATGTGTCTGCTCTTATTTCCCCTCCTTCAGTGTGTAGAAGAAAAGAATACATTCTCGTCTGGGAAAGCTCAGATACCGTTTGCGCCCCGGGAGGATTGCCTCACAGCTCCATGCTGGATGTCTGGCTTCCTGCGAGGGAGAGAGAGAAAGAGAGAGAGAAGGCAGCTTTGAAATCGCCGTGCGCGCTCACGTCGTGCACTGCTGACTGCACTGTCTGTTACCTGGTGGTCATAAGCTCATCATCATCATCCACATGCTGTCTCATCAGCGCAGTCACACTCACTGTAATCCTGACAGCCCCTGCGCCTTCGCCCTGCAGTGTAAATTCATGTAAATGTCGACTTCTTTAATGCCAAAATGAAAAGCTCAAATGGTGGCATACATTTCAAACCAAACGCAACAGCTCCCCCCCCGCAAGCGCTTAAGCGGGCCCTCTGTGACACCTTCGTGTAAATAAAATCCCTTTCTGACTGTCAGTGATTGATGTGACGTAAGAATGATTCAACCTTAAGCTAATTTACAGACAGACCTTGTTACAGTAGATTTGCAAGAAGCCACAGTGTTTGTTGGGAGAGAAAAACAGCAGACCGGAAGCAATAAATATTTTATATTGGTCTGTAATCTTGCACAGTCAGACATCCATCTTGTCAAACTCGCAGAGGTCTGAGGAGAGTTGTGAAAACTGACCTATACAACAACTGGCTGTGATATGGAACACCTGCCGTTGGAAACAATGCAGGCTACCTGTTGGATTCAATTATGAGTCGGCGTTGTGGGCTTCCTGCATCAACAGCTCTTTCAAAAGAATTTCTGCACTTTCCCTCAAAACTGGCACAACATCGACTGAACACAGCTTGCAGCAAACTTTTTCAGCCCTCTGCGCTAATCCCACCAAGTCCTCCAGCTGATCATATTGGATTTTTTTTGTTTCTTACCCGTGTAAACATTCATGTATTTTCAGTTCAAAAGGGGGAAAAGGAGATCGGTGGAGTGGAGAAGGCATTGACTTACCTTACTTTAATCCTGGAAGCTTGTGTTGACCTGTCTCCTAGGAACAGTTATTTTTTATTTATTTATTTATAAGTTTTAGTCTAACATGCTGCTTACTTATTTCTCACTTGCTTTTAGGTGAGATTAAGACTGTACATGAAAGATGGATGTAGCAACAGTGACATCATCCAGCCTTCTGGGTGGGGCCATGTTTGTTGTGGTTCTTTTGGTTTTGTTTTTGTTTTTTGCCTACAGGGTAGGGTGCTAGGTCATCTGTAAACACTAGTAAGCTTAGTTAGCAAGTTGGAAACATAAAATAATAATACACCGCATAACACAGATATATCCTAATTGTGTTGACCAAATTAAATAATAACTAATAACTATTAAGTTGTATTTATTCTACAAACGTGAAGCACAAATCAAACAAAATGACAGATTGTATTATTATTATTAAATATGCTTCAACAAGCACCAACACCGCAAACATGGTAGAGAGTTTAGTGACTTACACAGACCTAACTTTAAGCATTAGTAAAAATCCAAATGGGCGAGTAAAGTTGTTACAAAAGGAGAAATTTGCTATAGAAACCATTTTTGTAACAGCTACCTTAGATTAAACTAACCTCAAGGCCACTTGAAGCTAGCTTTTTTGCGGCACTTTGGTGCTGAAGGTTGCTGCTTGAATATAGGTTTCAAAAAATACTTGCTTAGGGCTAAGAAAGGCTCTTGGTCTTAGCATTGTTTCCATTAAATATGATTAATTATTGCTAAATAACAAAAAAGTGCTAAATATCTCTTCTACTGAGACCCCCAAAGTGTAACTAAATTCATCTTCATATACGCTGGCAGAAAGCAGGCCTTTATCTATGCTTATAAAAAAGGAAAACACAAGCATAAAATATTCAAAAATTAAATTTAAAAAAGGTCACAAGCACAGCAGCAAATACCTAACGTGATTCATGGCTCCACTGTATGCTTTCATTCCACATATGATTTTTTAGACAGCGTTTTACAAAAAGATATATTTCACTAACCTTTTCTTTTCCTCACACACACAGGGTAGTAGCACATGGCAGCAGCAAGGCATTTCTGTGTTCTTTTGGTCAATAGTGAGCCACCTACAACAGAACACCAGTGAAATGAATAGGGAAGCATATGTTTTCTGTTATTGCTACTAGAGTAAAAGCTCCGGGAGAGGATTACATCCCCATACAGGATTATGTCCAAAGTCAACAATAAATACTTTCATTAGCATCCAAATTGGCTACTTCAGACACCACGGAGGGTTTTTAGTTATTTATTTATTTACATCATGACAGTGGGAAGACTTGCCAATTGTACAATAATTCATTTCCCAGTGTAAAAGTAAAAGGCAGGTTTGAGACTAAATCACAGTCTGCTATTTTAGTCCAAATAAAAAGACCTACTTTTTCTCTCTTTTAAAAGTAAAATGTAGTTTAAATGTAACCATTTAAAGCATAAAAAGCCCTCTCGAATCTTCCATTTTCACTGTATAAATTGGTCAAATAACAGCCTATTAACTCATTAAAAGGTTATTGATTGTGGTTGCAGTTTATTCAGCATGTCCTCTGCATTTCATACTAATTGCACTCAAACTGCAGATTTTGCAATCAACTGTGACCACGTCTGCTACATGCACATGCTATTTACCAGGTTACCCACTTGGTAAAATGGTTATAAAATAGTTTTCTTCCACTGGCACCACCATCATTCTAATCTTTCTGCTCTTAGATAAACATACTTTTTCTCCTGGCCTTTTTCGTAATCTCTAAAATCCTCTATTTGTGCTTCCAGCTTGAGGGAACTTTAACATCAATTTTTCATATATCTATCTTTTTCAAGACTCACTGAATTTTCCAAAGAGTTGTGAGTCGGTTCAGTA
Organism: Oreochromis aureus; assembly: GCF_013358895.1. NCBI lineage: Eukaryota > Metazoa > Chordata > Actinopteri > Cichliformes > Cichlidae > Oreochromis > Oreochromis aureus. Next base: position 22,243,891 of record NC_052949.1, read on the forward strand.
AAAATACTGCAAGATTTTTCCTAATTTACACTATTGATTCCCAACTGCATCTGATTTATTCTCATTTCTTTGTATGTTTTGGTTGCTGTAGCATTTGGTAAATCTCTGAGCATCAGGGGGGAGGAAAGAAAACTGGCTGTCACTGGTAGTAAAAGTCTGTCGTGACCTCTGAGAATCAGTTTGCTTCGGATCAGCTTGGTGAAGCACTGTGACCACACCACAGGACTCCCACTGCATCCCCTTTTATCATCCTGACAGACATCCCGGTGACAGCTGTCAGTCATCCTGGTGAATGGGCTCACAGTGTGATGTCACCTGGGTGCCTTGTTTGTTTCTGAGGTTCATGTGTGTGTTCTTTTTCACTAAGATCATAAGGATGAGAGGGTTTGATTGTGATGCATGCTGGTTCACAGTAAACTAGGGGAGAATAATAATGGGATCTATCATAGCAGCACTGTATAATAGATAGATGTTTATTTATTCATTTTCTTGAATGAGGCAAGGTTGCTCCCTGTAAAGGGAGACATTTTCTTGTAAGTAAACAGTCATAATGATGAAATCCAGTTGCAAGTTTACATTCCTGAGCCAGGTTTGGAGACAGGTTTAATTTCTCATAAAAGACTTTAGACTGGGATGGCAGTGGAAATGCTAGAGAATCATCCTGTTTTAAAGAGCTCTTCAGTGTCAAGTTAATCCTGCTGTCACTCCTTTAGTTTGTACACAGCGAATAGGAAGTATTAATAATTACTTCAGCAAGCGTCAGTTCCCAAATTATTAAAAAAAATATGGTGAATGATGCTGTTGTTGCTGCCACAGTTCAATTGAAAGTAACAACAATCATATGTGCAGTCATGCAAACTCACGATAAGACCTGTTCCTTCCTTGGATTAACCCCACAAACGGCGATAGGGAGATTAATTAATGCTCGTATTATCCCACTTTCCTCTCAGACTCCCAGGTTACTTGTGGTTGCTAGAATTTCCAAAAGTAAAACGGGAGGCTGTGGAACCAACTCCCAGTTAGGTATGAAGAGAGAGACACCCACTCTTACTTTTAAGATCAAGCTTAAAATTTACATTTTGATGAAGCTTGTAGTTAAGGCTGGATCACGTGATCATGAATCATCCCTTAAAGCTTTTTATACCCACCACATGATGCTTTGTGAATGGTACCGTGACATTAAAGTGACTTCACCATGCCTACCGGTGTTTCTGCCAGCTGTGCGCCTCTCAATTTTTGTCACCTGGCTTGAGCTGAGATGAAGACACTAGTAATAGTTTACCACCACTTTAAGGATATAACAGTAAAGAAGCTCAGAGATTCACAGATTATACAGAGGAAGATGTTTCAACACTTTGAAAAGATGTCAAAGCTTTATTTCCGGCTTTGACTTCTTCACTTCCTATAACAGTGCAACAGCTATTGTTCAGGAGAGTACTGCAGCAGCTACCTGAGCCTTAACAGCGAGCATGAATGGATGTGCATGTGTGATGACGTTACTGGCAGCATGTGAAGCAACCAATGCTGCAGATATACTGGGGCCATAAGTTATGCCAGGGCATTTTCCATGATGCACTGAGCACTTCAGAGAGAGCCACTACTGAATGTCTGCTCTCTTTCTCCTCATCCTCCAGCCGGTTGTGGCAGATGGCTGCGCCTCCCTGTTCCGGTTCCTGTTAAAAGGGAGTTCTTCTTCCACACTGTGGCCAGGTGCTTGCTTATAGGGGATTGTCTGAGGGTTCGGGTTCTCTCTGTAATATTTTAAGGTCTTCATCTTACAATATAAAGCCACTTGAGGCAGATGTTGTTAAATGGGAGCACATATAAATAAAATTAAAGTAAATCAAAGCATTTACATAGAATCACAATTTTAGAATCGTGTGATTTAGTCATTTGCATGACTGTTTCATGGAGTTGTAGTGACTGAGCTCATGGCAGAGGGGAGGTGCACCTGTGCTTTGATGAGGTATTGAATTTTACAAATGTGCTCCTCAGCTAGACAAAATCCATTATGAAATGAGAAAATTGGTGACCTCATGCCAGCCATTTTGGCCTCACATGAAAAATAAAACAGCATACCAGCTTTTATCTTGAGAGAGAGAGAGAGCGCTTCGGGATCATAACTCAGTGTCTTCGGTGCTGTTTCTTCCTTAGTCATGGTTGTCTCTCTCCTTCTCTTCCTCACAGTTTACCCCTCCCGCCCACCACAGCCTCACTTTTTGCAGTGAAAGTCATCTCGCCTTAAGTGAACCCGCATTGCCAAACCCTTACAGTAAATCCCAAAGTATTTAACCGACAAGCGCATCATCGTCATCTGTGTATTTGGCAAGTCCAATAAACTTCTCAGAAAATGACTCAACCTTGCATTTTCCAGGCCGCTGTTATCTATCCAAACTAGGATGTTGGTCCATTTTTCATTTCACACAACACCGTGGGACATTTCATCACATCAAGGAATCTCGTGTCTCAGTCTTTTCTACAAGGCCTCACACTGGCTCTCACTTTGATGCTCTTTTTAATTGTCTCCACTCTCGCCGTACCTTGTCAGTCACAGTGTCTGTTAAGAGTGCGTGCGGTTTGAGCCAGCGCCAGGGCTTAAGTGTTTAATTAGTAAGAAGAGAACTTGCTTCGCCTTGACAATTGAGCTGTGCAGATTTTAAGGACTTTGAGCTCGCCCCGTGACTCGAAACCTCGACGACGAGATGAAACAGGGAGAGAATGACTGGAGGAAATCGATGTTGTCGGGCTGAAGCTTCACAGTTTCCCCACCTCAGTTTGCCATCTGTATGAACACCTTTAAGAGGTGCTAAAAGAAAAGTGAGAGGAGGACTTGGGAATATCCATCGTTTCCTTGTCTGTTTGCCCTGTATTTTTTACCTTAATGATTTCCTTTTTTTATCTAGCTTCTTTCGATATTTACAAACCACCCTCATATCTCTGTCAGCATCGTTTGAGACGTTTTCTCTCTTTTCTCCTCACGTATCCTCTCCATTTCCCGCATTTCAGTTTTTCCACTCTCTAATTCCTCACTCTTGCTCTCTTGTCTTTTACGTTTACTTTCCTTCTCAAATTATCAAGTGACAGCATTGGGGCTTTTAAGAGAATGTATTCACTTAGTAAGTATACCTTTGACTTCAGTAACAGGAATTTGCAATTATCTGTCAGGCTCAGTGCAGCGAGAGAACAATTCCCACATTATGTTTTAACATTCGGCTGCAGTTTAAAGTCAGACTGTGCAGCTCTGGTAGAGCAGTTGCCCATTTCTCAACCCACTGCACATCTTCTGAAATCTAATTATCACTTATTTAATTAGAGGAAGACATTACAGTTAGCCAATTCCGCAATACTGTAATTAATATAAGACATCTGCTACTTCCTACACCATAAGCATTAAACAATAAATAAATAAATAAGGGAAATACAGTCACATGCTTCTGTGCAATATAGCAATAGCGAGATGAAGTGCTAAAAGTTGCCACAGGATTTATGAAGAGATTAGTGAGTCATACTTAACTGAAAGTAACCAGACAAATTGTTAAATTGAAGCTAATTAAAGGTAATGGATAAATGTTTAATTTGGCTGACTAAAAATAAGGGATATGTAGTTGGCTGAAAATAATGGATAAATGGTTGAAATTTTAAACACTTAAAATAATAATATGCAATTGAGCGAATGACTTTAAACATGTAAATATAACTAAAATAAAAAATAAACTGTAAACAAAAGAAAGCCTAAAAGACATTGACATGCAATGACTTTCTCTGTATCCCACACAGTTTACATGCAGTAGGATGAAGTTTGCTTATCTGATTCTATCCCCCTTAATACTATTCAGTAATTTACAATCAATGTTCATTGATATACAATCAGATAATATACATGCATAACTATATAAACACATATAATACAAACAAAAAACAATATAAATAAATCAAAACTACAAAACTACACTTTAACATCAAGTTATAAACGGTCTGATTAATCCCTGTATTTGTTAAAATAATCTCTTTATATTTGTTTTTTTAAACTGAGCTTAACTGAGGATTTGTCCTTTCATGAACCTCTTTGAAATCCTCTTATTGTACATTAAAAGTTTCTTCCTATGTTTTAGGAAATTTACAGAATCTTTTAATCCATTACTTATCTGCATTCACCCTCTGCTTTATGGACGGGCCCCGGGGGTCCAGACTGGTCCATAAAGGTGACTGTGCTGCCTCAGCTCGATACAACCGAAGTAATTTTATAACTATAAGTAAAATTAAGTCATAAAATGTGGTATTGAAAATAGGAACAGCCATGCCCACGTTGAATATTCTGGTAATAATTGTACCAGCTTGACTGAGGAGGACACTGATTTTGGAGCATGTGCATGTCAGACCTTGGGATGTTGTCTGGTCTTTATATAAATTATGTCTCTTAGGAACTAAAGTAGGTCATCATTAGCTCGTGAGGCTCACTTAAAACTTGAGAAGAACAAATATACTATGCACGTACTGTTAATACATATACTGTTCATAATGTAGCTTTAAAGGGTTGTCTAAGATTGCTGTGTAGACTATAAACACGGCAGTATTAATCTGCCCACCTTTTTGTCCCTTTCTTTTCTTTTGTAATGAAATAGCAAAATGAGCTCAGTCCAATACCCCATGTCAAAGTTTGTCACTTGTCCAGTCCACCTTCTATGACGCAGTAAAGCAAACTGATATAAATCCTGCCTAATCCTTAGTTTAGCACACTCTAACACTGAGCAACTGCTTTGTTTAAATCCAGATGCGGCTTCACGGTCAATATTCCTTAGCTAGACCCACTTCTGCTAACTCTAACTCTAAAATGTCTCAGTTATAAACAAAGAACAAAAAATGCTGTTCTGTTGGCTGCAAAAGCATCCCATTAAAACTGGTGCCTGTTGCTTTCGAAGGACAACGGTTGTGCTGTGATTTCAGCTCATTTACATGTAATAAAATCACTCAGAAATCTAAAAAGAAAAGAATGTCTTACTGATGTGACTCAGGCTGCAGTCACGAAGCGTAGAGACTGGTTAGCAACCACCTGGTGAGCACCAGTTGGTAAATCTCTGCTGATTTAGAGAATATGCTGGAATACACATGATCAAATGATTCTGGAGGGTTGGCATTTGAAATATAGTCACATGATATGAAAATAGAAAAAAGCTTTTTTTATGATAAAAAAAAAGTCTAAAGGCACCAATAAATGCTTGATATATTTCCTTTAAGTAACTTTACACTCACTGAAAAACTTTCAATCCTATAGTCTAGATCAGGGATGTCAAACTCATTCAGCTGGACCAGTGAAACTGCCTTTTACAGTTACAGACATACACATATAATCCTTGAGATAACTTAATAAATGAAAAAGGAGCACAATTCTAACAGTATGTCTCAGTTTTTCTACAAAATATAGAAATGGTGCTGTAGTAAATGAAAGAAATGTGTCAGCATGACTTTTTGGGCTTAAGCTGTAAGAAATAAATGTGTAAACTTACAGAGAAAGTTCTGGTAGCTCACTGCCCAGACTGTCTTGTTTTTATAAAACAGAACATTTTGATAAATTCACAAACACTCTCCTTTTTTTGTTCTTTTTTTATCTTTTGGACCCGTTGTAAAAAGGAGACATTTGTGTAGCAGATAGTGAAAAACAGCAACTTCTCTGTCATTTATTGTTTATCTATTACAGACTTTGAGCTAGCATGAATGGCGATGGGGGAGGTCTTTATCAGGCAAAGCTGCGAAACGTATTAAAATGCATTTCAAAGCCCAAACTTAGACCCTCATTCACATTTTCCAAATCTCTCCCGGGGGCCAGATTTGAACCTGTGCTGGGCCCATTCTGGGCCCTGAGCCTCATGTTTGACACCCTTGGTCAAGACATTGCAATATTAAAGCAGTTCTGAAACAGACAGTTCTGAATCATGATGAGTGCAGCTACATAAAGGACCTCTGAGAGAACTAGCACAGTCTAACTGGCAGATTTAGACTAATTCATCAGATGTGCAAAGAAAATCTCTGGACTAATAAAGACATTTTTTATTCCAGGAGGAATATTTCAGTTGTAATGGTGACATAAATGTAAGAGCATGTCATGGAAATTTACTGGTAAAATCCCAAAAGATAGAAATTTGTGTATATTAGTTGAGAGCAAGGGACAAAAATATCTCAGTCAAGAAATCATGTATTTTAATAATAATTTTAAAAAGAAATTAGGATATGTAAGCAGATGCTGGAAAATGTGATTGAGAGTTTTTCCAGTCAAGCTGCCCTTTCACCAATCATTTGGCCAGCGAGGGCTCCTCTGGTGCTGTACTGGAGCTTTAAATGTTATTGTAACCTTGTGCTGTTTCGTGTCCCTGTTCACAGAGGGTGGCCAGATTAACAACAACGTGGGACCGGCTTCAAACATGGGCCAGCAGCACCCTTACCCTGCCCTCGGCCAGCTGTCTCACGTCTATGAGCAGCAGCAGCAACAGCAACAGCTCCACCAACAGCAGCAGCAGCAGCAACAGCAGAACAAGGATCTCAACAAGTATGCCTCTCTGAAGGCTGTAGGTGAGTGACTGCCAAGTTTCGTATTTTTTTTAGTGGAGGGGGGTTTAGATGAAGGAGAATATTTTTACAGTTTGTGGTAGGCAGTAAGCATGATGTTCTTCTGTTGGTAACTCTTACGACTATAGCAGTGTGTAGATTAGCAGTAAAACTTAAGGCTGGGGCCTTGTTAGTGGAGTCATCGTGATTCATCCCAAGCCCTGGATGTGGTGTAAGACATAAACGGCTTATACATAAATATTTTTTTTCCCCTGCTTACTGGGGATTTATTTAGTGGGAAATTTACACCATAGCTACGCCGTAACCTCAAATCTCTTTTAAAATCTTACGCCATGCACCTCCCTAGAAATGTAACTACACTTCAGGTCAGTCCGCAACTACTGTGACTGATCTGTTCAGTATTGTTAATGCCTTCTGTGCATATCCAGCAACTTTTTGTCCACTGTTTTTGAATTTATCAGTGACAGAATAACAATCGTCACCTTAGTATAAGGAATAATAATCATAGCATCAATGTAGGGACTGAAAAATCTCAGCAAATTCCTGGAGGTAGAATTCTGAAGCTATTACAATGGACAAGAGGAAATGTAGCCTATAGAATTACCAGTTTAAGCAAACGTATTATACAAAGAAATTACATAAAAACAGTGGCTCACATCCTTAGTGGTGTTGTGCCAAACATCGATTTTTAGCACAACACCACCAATGATGTGAGCCACTCACATAGGTACAGTAATGTCATAGGCTCTACAAAAGTTATAGGCCTTAAAGGGGAATTAATACAGTCAACTTCTATTTCACGTTCCTTCTTGGACTGGGGAACATCCTCACAGTTTAAGTTCCCAGTTCAAAATAATCCTTATTTACCTTTGAGAGGGCTTCGGGCAGCCACCCCATTGTCTAAAATCAGTTTCCTTCCCGCTCACTTTAAGTTGACCTTCTCCTGATGCTGGCCGTGTTTAATATCAGCTTTTTATATTTTACATCACAGTGGATACACTTTAATGCATGCCACCAAATTCAGTGAGTCAGCGGCTACAGCAGCTGATCTAAAGTTGCCTCATCACCATACGTTCTTTGGCAGTCACATTGCTATTTCATAATCTGAATTCATTCGAGGCCGACACGCAAGTGTTTCCAGCGAGCGTTTGTCGGCTTGTTTATGCTAGACAGGTACTCTGCCTTCACTAGATTCAGAATTCAGCCCACTCACGACAGATACAATCTACAAATGCATCTAGATGTCTGTGTAAACAGCTACGGGATGCTATTTGTCTGCATTTGCTCCCTTTTATTTGAAAAATGACCGGACAGATCGTGTTTTGTTCTTTTTGAAAAGCCTATCTGTCCAGCATGTCCAGCAGCACAAAGTAAAACTGATTGTGATGACAAATGCATCCTGTATTGTCAGTGGTATTCCCTACACTACCGTGGCCCTGACTCATCTCCAGACATGTTACAGTAATAGATTATCCTGCTCGTTTGTGCTGAGTAATACTTTGTGCCCCTGAAGCAAGAAGAAGACGTGTCATTATTGGTAGCAGTATATGTCACTGCCAGCGAAATTGACAACAGAGAAAGACTTGAATGAGCAATGAATAACAAGCGGTAAATGAACGCATCATTTTTAAGCTTAAAGGATTACACCAATAAAAGCACAGGAGTGAAATAGTGGTTAACGCTGTCATCCCTGAGTCCTGAACTTGGCAACTTTATTGTTTGATGGTCTATTTTTATAATTCCCAGAAAAGTGGCCAAATATAGACATCAGAGGATGCCTAGATATTTTCAGCACAGCCACAGTTGTGTTTGATTGCAGGAAATTGTTCAGTTATCTAAAACGCCAGCAGAAAACATCATGGTGTCAGTCTGCGAGAATCAAAGAACAGAGGCATTCTTTCTTAACTCAAAATTTCGTGCCAATATTCAACAAGGAGGAATAAAAATCCATCAGACAAGCCAGTTTCCCCTGAACACATCCGTGCATTGCAACCGCAAACTGTGCTGCAGTTTGAGTGCGGCATACAAACCCACTGTTTCTCAAAAAGTTTTTTCCTTCGTCTTACTGCACATAAACCCAACAGATGGATGCAACACATGCTCTGGGGATTGTGCGCGGCATTGTGGGAAATGAACGAAATCTCTATCTGTTGGGAAAACAGATGAGGCAGGTTGATGGATAATAGGTACAAGAGAATTCTAGCAATGTTATGGAAATTCATGCTATAAGAATACAAACTGAGAATATTGTCCATAGATTGATTTCTCTACAATAAACTAATGTTTTCAAACTGTTTCCTTGGAAATATTAAAAATAAATGTAAAAGGAAAAGGTGGCCTAAAGACATTCAGCCTGTATCTATATCCTGTAAGTCGAACATTAAGATATGACCAATTCCCAAGCATGAGTGTTGTGAAAAGTAATTTGTTTGGTTTTTTTGTTTTTCATCCATTAAGAATTATTCCTACCAGAGAGGCTGGTCTGACTCTTTCAGACACTGCTGATCTACTTGAATCTTTAGGGAATGGTCTGCAAAAGAGAAAATATCCAGTGAGCAGCAGTTCTCTGGGCTTGTTGATGCTAGAAGTCAGAGGAGAATGGCCAGACTGCTTTGAGCTGATAGCAAGTGTCTGTTGGCGTCACTGTGCTTTGATACCCATTGTTTCCAATGGCTTGCACTGTGCAAGAATGGTTTGCTGAACAAAGCACAGCTTTCGCTGTAGTCATTTACCATGTCACCAGTACAGAGCCTCACCACGTTCAACCAGCGCATATAGTATGTAAAGTACGTAAAGCCCATGAGCAGGTGCACAAACTGTGGTCCATTTGCTCAACCTAGTTGTCAGTGAAGCATATACGCTTACTTTTTTAAAGGGGTCATTAGTCCATGGTGCCATAGTGCTGGGCTCAACTTAAATGAGTCATATGGATCTGCCCACTTCTATCCCCACTACCCGCAGGGTGGGCTATAGAGGTCTAGTACTATGTGGATCAGGCATCGATCAGGGGCAGAGGCCTTGCCAGCTGCCAGAACTGGTAGACAAAAGTGGTTCTGATGGGGGCAGTTTCTACAAAAATGTAGCGTTTTATGAATTTATTGCAAGTCCAAATCAATTTATGGTTCAGCTGATACACATCCAATTGGCAAATCTCATAAAGGTCTTGCTTGGTCTCTACCTTAAAATATAAAGCGCCTTGAGGCAACTGCTGTTTTGATTTGGCGTTAAATATAAATAACTCCAAGATATAAATAAAACTGAATTGAATTAAACAGAGGATACACAATATAAGTTACTTTAGTTGCCTACAACCATTTCACATCTGCAAGCTGCTTTGCAACCCACCTTCATCCTAGCCCCCATATTCATGCTGTTTCTGATGTAATCAGTGCGATACATGTTGTTATTCCTGCTCTTTTCGGCCGGGGTGTGTCTTAATATTCCTCTGTCTTCTGCAGCTTTTTGTGGTAACACAAAAATCTTGTCACATATAAACTATTACAGATGTAAAAAAAAAATCATTTTACAAACTAAAAGGTCCTGACTAAGTTTTTTAAAAGTCTTTTTAAAAAAGTATTAAAACTATATGTGCTACATGTTCAGTAAAAGTTCTGGGTTTAAACCTCTCATCAGCCAGGTTTTCTGTGTGGAAGTTGCATGTTTCCCCTATTTGTGCAGGGGTCTCGTCCAAATCCTCATGTTTCCTTCCAGATTCCAAAGACATACATATTAGGTTGACTGGTTACTCTGAACTGAGTGCGGGGTGACTATGACCATGAATGGTTGCCTTTTTTGTCCTATTAAGGACTTGGCAACCTGTCCAGGGTGGAGATGGGGTGGCAGGTAGAGCAGGTCATCCACTAATTGGAAGGCTGGTGCTTCAATCTGCTCCAGTCCGCATGGTGGAGTATGCTTGCGCAAAATACTGAACCCCAAGTTGGGATGTGAATGCTAGACAGAAACCACGTATGTGTAGAAAACAGTGCACGCATGAATTTGTGTGAATGTTGTATGAAGTGCTTTGAGTTCTCAAGAATAGAAAAGCATTATATAAGAACCAGTCCACATTAGCCCATCCACTATATCCCATTCCACTGTCATGATGGAGAACTTTAACTACAAGGTTGACAGAAAAGGTTGACACAAACATCAGCGTTCAGTGTCAAACTTGTAGAAGATAGGAGGCAGTTACGCCATGTTTTATAAGAAACACAATGCAGAACTCTTTTTCTGGCTCTTCATCTTTAATGAAAGCACAGATCTGGGTGCATTTTGGATTTGACAGCTTAAGAATTAGCTTTGCAAAATGAAATGTCATCACCCAAAGGCTAATACGACTCCAGCACTAATAAACAAGACTGGCCGACCAGCACACACTGGCACGCTTTACAAAACTTCCAGCCAGCTCTGTTCAGCCAAAGGAAATAACTCTGCCCACAGTTAGTCGTAATGACATCCGCCAGCAGTTGGGGATCATTTTTTTCTTTTTTTCTTGGAACAGAAGCAGTTGTTTTCCTGTGATTGAGAGATGATACACTGCTTTACTATACCGTAACTTTTTTTGATTTGAAAGTTGGGGTATGTAATCCTTTTTTATTGTTGGCATCTACAAGAAAACTTCACACTTTTCCTGTTAGGTTTCCAACTATAACTTCATTGATTTTATGATCTCTATGGTGGATTATTATTCTAAGGCAGTATTAACTCTCAGCAAGTTGACTTTTTTAATGTACTGACACAGTCTGAAAGCAGTGACAGCCTGTGGGCCATAAAATCAATATGAAAAGCTGCGCTGCATGGCTTTTAAAATGTCTGGAGGTAACGTAAACTTTCATAAATTGAGTTAATGTGATAAAATGTACAAAACTACTCTTGAGGTTCATTAACAATAAGCACTTTTATTTTATTTGGGTTTTTACAAGCCTCTTTTTAATTTTCTTCACCCACACCCTCCTCCAGTACCTTTCTGTAGCCGTCGTTTCCTCTTCCCTCCCACTGCTCCCATTTTCCTATGAACTCCGTTTTCTTCTTTCATATCAGTCCCTTTATCACTCATCTCCTGCCCTCTGCATTTTTATCTCACCTTTGCTTTTTGCTTCTTTTGTCTTTCTTTCCCATTATCTCTTCTTCACCCCGACTCCACCCCACCCTCAATTCATCAAGCTCCATATCGCTCCTTAAAGAACCATTGGGCTGCTAATCTTGATCCTCCTTTATAGGGGCTCATATTTGATTCCATTTCTATAATTGAATGGAGGTCTCTTCCCTTCAGGCTCATGGTTGACTGACAGTTTTCCATTTTCCAAGTGGTATTCAAAGATTCACCTATGAAATGATTGGAAACCTGTACACACAGCAACCCAGGATTCCAGTAGGCAAAATGCCATTACCTTGACTTCAGTGATGGGAATGTGACACACAAGCTATGAAAATTGCATGTGAGGGGGAATAATGGAGACAAAAAGAAAATGTGCAAGTGGCAATCTCAAGGGCTGGAACACAAAACCAATGCAGGAATGACAAACGCTGTTTTTGCTAAAGTGGACACATAAAGCTGGCCCTAAAGGCAAATCAATCAGCATAACCTTGACTCTAAAATACATGGAGGTTAATCAATCTAATCTAAATCTGATCACTTCAAACACCAAGATGGTGAGTAGTCCACAAACTAGTAGTTGCATCCAAGCTAGAGATCGGAAATAAATGGCAGCAAAAGAAATCTGAATAGCTAAATTATTCTCCTCGGATACATGCTCTGGTGTTTTCACTAACTGGAAATGGAACTAGGTCTTAAGCACTACTTTCCCAGCATCCTCCATAACAGCCTTTCCTCTTGTTCTTTAATTGCTTCTGCCATTTTAATGGCCGATGATCCAGTTGAGAAGGCCCTCTCCTGTCAATCAATAGCCATCTCCACTGTCCCTCTGTGCATCTCTATAAGGTCACTTTATTGAATTTTAACAGCAAACAAGGCAAAAACCAACCAAGAAAGATCCCTGGATGCAGGCCTGCAACTCAGCCTGAGTACAAATGACCAATTATGGCCCACTTCTATTGTACAAATGCTCTGCTGTAGTTAATGACTGTCCTACATCCAAGAAGATTCCCTTGTTCTTACATGCTGGCTAATAAGTCAGTTTTCCAAGTGCAGTAAGCACAGTAAATCCTAGGTAATTAGGGCTAGTTTTATTATTATCATTTTTTTAGACTTGCACATAAGTGGACAGAAATCACCAGAACATCTAAAAGCATTAACATTTAGTTATTTGCCTTGTGTGTTTTTCTTTCTTTTTCCTTTTTGTCCCTGCAAACATGCAGCTACATTAAGCGCTGATTTTAAAGCAGATTATACCCTCTTTTGTTTTTTCTTGTTTTTTTAAGCTGATTGTTGTAGCCGCACTCCACATGCACATTCATTTTAATGAGGACACTTGAGACACTTGCAAGTGTCAGTTATATGCTAAGATGCCGGCTTTAATATACTGCGATGTAGAATACATTTAATAAGAACCTAATAATAATCATACAATTATGTTTTCATATAACAAATGAAATGATCACAGTTGATATTCAGTCTTACTCGAGTACTCAAGATATTGAAATGTCAACCGCCTAGCATCACTAAGGAAAAAGTCATTTGGCGTCTTTTGGATACCATGAATAAATCATGATCAAAATTTGATTGAAATCCATCCATTAGCTGCTGAGGTATTTCAGATTTCATAATCTCTAGGATTTTATAATGAGACGCACGCAATTTGCATTGCCAGCTTTAGTCATGCACTACAATTACCAACCCTTAGTCACTTTGGGAGATAGTACCGCTTTTTCCGCGGCAGAGATAGTAGCTAATAGAAAGCACAGGTGTTGATTGCGTCTCAGTGATGCATGGAACACGGTGTTATTTTGTAGGAGAAAGCAGTCTAACACCATTGCACAGTTACAAAGAGTTTCTGGAGTGGGAAAAAAATAAACCTCACAGACAGAAAACTCCATTTAAACCCAGACTAATGGATGTTTTTTGTTTAGGATGGCAGCACTGTGACAGCAGGATCCACCCACTTATAGTGAATACTAAAAAAAGGTCTTCAAATTTGGGTAAACCATTGGAAATTTGAAAACGTTTTAGAGACTTCAAGAACTAATAATCCCTCCACCAAATTGGCAGTAGACGACCTAATTGCCTAACAAAAAGCAGATTGATATACTGGTCTAAACCTAATAAGGTTTTTATGTTACTGGCACTGTGGGACTTCACGAAGCAGTTCTCAGTTTTTTTCCCCTGATGTATAATGTGTGCGAGTCTCTGCAGGACACTGCTGTTCTCATGCAGAGGCATGCTGAGCCCACGCTGCGTAACAGTGGCGTTTTTCCGTTTCCACTCACGTACACGGCTGGATGCGTGCACCATCGAGCTGACTACTGCCGGATTGATTCACCTGTCGCCTGAGCAAGTTTGATCCCCAGCGGCAGTCTCACAGCGACTCAGCTAGTGAGGCTGTGGTCTCCCACCACTCCCTTACCTACAAACCGCAGCGGCTGCGCTTGCTATCCGTTCGCAGGCCCGCGTTAGTTATTTCTCTTCAGCGTTCGCACAGCGATAAACGAGATTTATAGTTACAGCGGCAAAGCAAACTCACTGAGTGTGTTAACTTTATCTTCAAGGACGTAGCGGCAACAAGGGACTGAAGAGTAATGACTCAACTGTGAAAGTGAATCTGACAAAAAAAAAGGTCACATTTCGCAGTGATAAGAGAGACTGTAGCTTGGTGACACTGACTGACAGAGAGAGGAATAAATGTGAGCCATTAACGCTGACTGCTCCAAGGCTGAAGAAACACACACGGATACACACACACAGATATAGAAGATGCAACAGATAGAGGAATCTGTAAGTCAGGAAACAGACACATTCTGGGTTTTGTTTGACTTTTTGTTCATACTTTTGACAAACAATTCGACACAATGGACTCTAGAGTATAAAAGACAACATTCTCTGGAGGGACAAATCATACTTCTGCGTCTGGTTTTGGTGGTTGCCAGGAGAACTGCACCTCTCTGACTGCACTGTGATAATGATTTGCCTGAATTTGGAAAAATACTCAGTCAACTTTACTGTTATGTCACGACAATAATGTGAAAAATTTATACTTTAAAATGTGAAATTTGCATGTGGTAGTTCGTTTAAGCTAGCTTTGTAGCACTTACCTTTGCTTTAATGATGAACAATTTCGCGTTCTTCACCTCCCACACAAAAAGATTATTTACCCATCAAAATCAAAAATACATGTAGCTGTCCATACTTTAGAAGCTTTCATCCTGGCAGCAGTGGAAGGTGAGCAATTTTCTACAAGATAAGCATAGATGTCACTGAACTGGAGCTTTTGGCGAGATGTTGCCATTTTTAGGGATTTAAATTAAGCTGTCGAGCAAAATACGGATCACAAGTCACCAACATTCATAGTTTCTCTTCATGTCTTTGTTTTTCCTTCATGGATAGATGATCCAACTAGTCTTGTAGTACACTTTTGTCTTGCAGTACCAGGGACTATCTACTATTTTCCATCATGATGCAGTAATGTTTTGCTGGCCTGGGTAGTTAGTCGGTCACATGACTGAAAACTATGGATGGATTAAGAATGGATGTCTCTCAAGTTCATATGTGTGTACACATGTGTAAAGGCAGATAACCAAATGCTTTTCAAAACATATTTGACAGATTTAAAAGTACTGAATGTAAAAAAAAATGTCTACAACTTTGAAGGCATTCTCAAAAATGCACTAGTTGAGCGTACACTGAGGTCTGATTGAAATCTTCCCTTAATCTTATGACATAACTAGAAAAAACTTGCACCGAGTTAGAAAAAAATCACCAGTATCATGCCTCATTATTAGCCTCACAACTTTCTCCCAAAATTTCTTCCTTCTTTCTCATGTTGAACTCCTTCCCACCACGCAAAAATTAGATGTTTTCTTGGCTTTAAAAGGGAGGAAGAGGCGAGCTGGAGGAGAGATTCTAGGCTTTTCTTTTGATTTCACTCCTCCAGTAGCAGCACGGGCCTCTAACATGCAGGCGTTAGCAGTAGTCCTGACACTCTGCTTGGTCAGTTAGGTGAGGCTGACTAACAAAGTATAGGGGCTTGTTATATGACCTTCTTATACTGTGGGTGTTAAAACTGATGCAATATCCATATTTCTGCTTTCTGTCTGTGTGTGCTCATAGTGATGTGTTATCTTATGGCTGATCAGCAAACTGCTGAAAGTCTTATTTTTTGATTCATTCAATAAAAAAAATATCTTACATGGTGGCAAATGGCCAATTTGAAGAAAGTATATATCGTTTAATTCAAGATTTTAGCTCTGCTCTGTAGCAATTTTTTGTGCCCACTTAGTGTTTCATTGCTTCTCTTACTCTCTCTCTCTCCCACTCCTTTAGCTGCCAAGTACAACGGCGAACTGTACAACAAGCGTCGGCTGATGGTAGAGATGCCAGCAAAAGGACTTCCTCTGCAGCCCATGGGCAACTCCCGACCGTCCATGGGCAACATGTCATCAGTGACTCCTCAGATGACCACCAACCCCATGGCTTCAAACCCTATGAGCGTCAACTCTATTAACCCCGTCATGACCCCAATGACTTCAATGACACCCATGACCTCGCTCACCCCAATGACTTCTATGACTCCTATGACTTCCCTTACCCCTATGACCTCTATGACTCCTATGACTTCTTTGGGTCCACTGACTCCAGAGCCAGTGGCCACTTATGTCACCGAGATGCCCAGCATCTCCTCTGTCTCAACCCTGCCGACAGAACGGCACATAGCCGCTGGAGGAGGAGGGGGTCACAAGCCAAACGGCCAGAAGCCCAAAGTCAGCCATGGTCACACTGCCCACAGCTCTCACAGCTCTCACAGCTCTCACACTCATCTTCACAGCCACAGTAGCAAGCCACCAGGACTTGGGGCTACCTCCCTGGCACACATGGCGGGGACCATGCCAGGTGGCACATCCCTGGGCATCTCCAGGGCTGCTGAGACTGTCATTGGCCACGGCTCAGCTACAATGGGCCGCCCACTGGCGTACAGTTCCAACACAATTGCGTCCTCACATGCGATGGGGCTGGGGCTGAAGGGCTGGGACGGGACTGAGACGGTGGGCCGGAGGAAGACCTATGGGCACAAGAGGCCTCAGTGTACCATCCTGGAACCGAACCAGCTCCACAGCACTAGAGGCCACAGCCACAGCCAACACTTCCTCCCCACACAGCCCTACTTTGTGACCAACAGCAAGACAGAGGTGACAGTGTGAGAGAGAAAGACAAGAAGAAATAAAAAGAGAGGAACAGGATGCATGTGGAGTGGTGACACGAGTAATCTCTGAGTGGAGATACAGTACCAGCTCTTGAGATGTTCAAACGTGCAGATCTTCACGTGTGTTTGTGTGTAGAAGTCGAGGGTCGTTGGTTTACTGTGTCCGAGTGGTCCTTGTTTGACAAACAAAGTTCACGACGAAATCTCTCTAAAAGACCTTTGATATTAAAAGGACGGCCCCCGAGTAGGTGGCATCTGTAACCATACTAACAAAGAGCCTACAGAGCAGGGATGTCTTTACACTTGTGGTGATATTAGAATGTTGTCTCACAGCTAATATCTACTCCGTAATGATACAGATATTGGAGAATTACAGTGCGACTGCTCTCAGATGGGAAACTGCTGATAAAAAAAATGGATTGGTTTAACAAACCAAACCTGAGAAGCAATATAAGGGATCAGCTGTAGGCACTGAAGCGTCACGGGTAATGAGAAATACGGCAATTACCCATAAACCTCTTGACAAGAGGTGTGCTCATCTGTCCAGCAAAGTACTGAAGGGTTTGGAAGAAAAAACGCTTCCTCGTGATTCACACCCAAATCTCCCGAGGGCTTTACAGCAGACACACACGATGAGGGCCCTGGGCTTTGGACTGCAGACATGAGGGCTTTGTACTGTGGCTGTTCACACGCACCTCCTTAAGCTGTGCGGTTGAAGGTCGCCCTTTTCCACAAGAAACTCCAGCACAGAGAGCGGAGGCTGTGGCACTGGTTTCATTTTGTTCTGATCTCGTCTGTGTGATGACAGCTGACCCAGGGGAGGGATAGGGAGGCCGGGACGAAGCATCTGCAAGATGCAAACGCACACATTCAGAAATACACGGACACATTTTCTCACACAGAATTACCACACAGTAGGGTTTTTAATGGTTGATGCCAGTGGATTTAACTGGCATCAAAATTAAATACGTTTGAAAATGCTCTTTTACGTGACACGTTTGACTTTTAGTAATGGCAGCTACATCAAAAAAACCAACCTAATCCATGCACAGACAGGAAACATCTTCAAGTTTTCAAAAAACATTAAATAGCACATTTAAAAAACATTTTAGACAACATGCTACGTGGTATATCAGAAGACTGATGCCACCTCTACATGTCTACGTGCTAAATTTAATGCTAGAGGCAGCAGATAATTAACCTAGCCTAAATAAATAAATAAATAAATGGAATGAATGTTAGAAACAGGAGGGGGAACCATTAGCCCAGTTCTGTGCAATCGAACAATAATGAAATTGCCTTCAGGGACCTCAACACATCACAAATTAAGATGTTACATCTACTTTATTTATTCTGGAAAAAAAGAAACCTAAGAGTAAAAAGGACATCCTGTGGTTTTAAGTGGGGGGGTATGTGTCAGACTAACTGTGAAGTAACTTCACACTACGTTGCCAGGCAACAAACTGTTGAACTATTCCTCTAAAAGAATTAATAAATAGTGCAAAAAACCCCAACCGTGTTCTAATGTAGCTGTGGTGAGGATGATCACGCTGGAAGTGGACAAAATGACCAATTTAATTTAGACTGTGTGTGTGTGTCCTTTTTTTCTGAGTGTGCAAAGATGAAACATGCCCAGACATTTTTACAAATTGGACCAA
Source organism: Oreochromis aureus (assembly GCF_013358895.1). Classification (NCBI taxonomy): domain Eukaryota; kingdom Metazoa; phylum Chordata; class Actinopteri; order Cichliformes; family Cichlidae; genus Oreochromis; species Oreochromis aureus. Next base: position 22,262,423 of record NC_052949.1, read on the forward strand.
ATGTAAGAGTTTTGACCTCTCATCGTGTTAGAGTTTACAGAGCTCTGGGATTTAAAAAAGTCCTAAAACTGCCACAAAAAGAGCGCAAAGAACAAACACCTTGCTGTCGCCCGCGAGCCACTGCCACGAGAAGCTAGTCTCGATAAGATCACTAACTGTACTCAAGCTCCAGCTGAAAAAAAGGAACCCGGCACAACCAGCTGTAAGAATCTATCTGGGTTACATGACTCAAACATAAAAATAAATCCCCTTAAATCTGGCAAATAGGCCAAATCTTCTAAGGGATTCTCAAAGCCTATTTGCTTGTTTTTTTCATGTAAGATATATTAGCAGCAGCAGCCACTGTTATCATGTAAATCTTGTCTTCTAAAGTGCTTCATCCACCTCTATTAATTCAGCGAATTAAGATGCTTTTTAAGTGATCAGACTGCACTAAAAATGAGAAGCATTTGGCAGAAGCGTAAACACAGTTGACGGCAGACAGCATCCCACTAACAAAGACAGATTGTGAGGACATTTTTGGATAGAGAACAAGGAAGAAAAAAAAACAGGGGGTGTTTAAAGTAGGAAAACCTGAGAGGGAGAGGGCCACGTGACAATCTTGTGAGAGTAAAAGATATGAATATCAGTGTATACCTGAGACAGTTTTTTGCCGGCATCAGCTGCACTGCAAGCAGTTTGGGCACGTTATGGATGGAGGTGTAAAGGGAGAACCTAATACTGCAGGTTCTAAGTCAGACGCGAGAAGAAACACCTAGGCCAGCTGAGCGCATAGATAAGGGGCTCTATAAGAGGGAATATTTTTCCCCTCATGCTGTGGAGCCCCCTGCTGCCTTCACGATCACGTGACTGTAACCCGAGGCCAGATTGAAGGCATGGAACAGGATTTAATAAGTCATCAGAGCATTAAAATGTGTCACCTATACACTCACACTTAACACACGCGCACACACACACGTGCACACGCATGTCACGAACACATTACAGGGTGGACTCTGCTTTCCTTGCGTTCCCACAGTGCCGAGCGGCAGGTGTCATCACAGCAGAGAGACCAAGAGTCGGTACTGTTACTGCGCCTGTTGTACATGAAAGACTGTGAAACTCCAGACCTTGGCCCTTTGTAGCGATAACTGATATTATGCTTTTTATATATATATATAAATATATATATATATATACATATAAATTTACATAGCCTTTCTCTCTTAATAGATTTCTTTTCATCCTTTCTCTTCTACACTTTTTGCCCCTTCTCTTATCCTTTTCTCTGTCAGTCTAAGGCGAAGGACCTTCAAAGTAAATATGTGAGAGAAAACAAAAATGGGGCTGCGATGAATCTTTTCTGCAACAGCGAAGTTCAGGCAGAGTAAGACAGTGAGTCATATTAAGTCACCTTACCTTGATAGACGTGATTGGTTTCCCCGTGCACACTGTTCTCGCAGGAACTCCAAGTGATTGAGTCTGCGATTCCAGAAAAAAGTTATTTTGTACAACTGCGTGTCCTGTTTAACACTGCACACATTTCACTGTTCACAAAGTGTGTGTTTGTGTTTGTGTGTGTGTGTGTGTGTAAACATCCAACCCTGGAGGGTGATTTTGTGATTATTGTCTTTGAAGGAGTCAAATTCAAACAAAGTCATATTTAAAAGGGATTCATCAGAATACAAATATATATATGTTTGTGTTTGGTGATGTTATGCAGGATCCCCCCCTTATATGTTCCTGTTTCCTGGCAGATTGTGCTGCTTAGGACAGAGTTGAGAAACAGGTCAGTGTTTGCTGGACGTGCATTATCAGACCCAATTGGCTTAATCCAGCAAAGCAGAAATGTGGAAATGTGAACCCTCCTTGCAACCTCTTGCTGGCAAATCTCTCAAAGCTCATCCAGCTCTGCGAAAGCAGCCAGCGGAACAATTCGTAGGACGGTGGAAACAGTTGGCAAACAAAAAAGCAACCAACAAACCCCCCACCTCCCCCATTGCTCATTGTAACAGCCAAATAAACCTGATAGAAAGCAGGGAATTTGTTTGAGCTGGCTGTGTCATGGTTGATAGGGTCAGGGCCACAGATGAGTGGGTTCAGGAGGCAGTCATGTCTGACATTCCTCATCAGACGAGTCAGCCAGACAAAAAAAATGCCAGAGCAGAAGGACACAGGTAGTCTGCAGGCTTAAAAAGGAGTTCATTTATTAGTGCATTTTTCTTTTTACAGTCAGTACTGGCTTAACATACTGCAATAATCTATACTGTATTAAAACTGCTACATAGGGAAAAGTAATTCAGTGCAAAGTGTGGAAGTTTTCATTAACTTGTGGGTTGATGGTGCTGACCAACAGAAAGCTGCACAGTACATCTCTTACATGAGAGTTGTACTCTCATTTAAAATTCTAATCCTGATAGGAAATTGTACAAAGGTATTTCAAAGTAAAATATTTTATACTTTGTCTTTGTAGTATTTCAAATTAAATGTAGGTTTCAAATTATGTGTAAATCATTTAATTCGGCTTTTATTTACCTCTCATGCAGCTTCCCAATATTTTTGGAAACTGGGTTGTAGCTTATTAGCTGTGCTTACAAAGTCTGCCACAGTTTAAAGGTTTCTCTTTACTGGTTTTTTTTTTCTTCTCACTGGTTGGATGGAAATTAAATGAAGAGTGGAGGCGCAATTGACCTAATTATAGTAATCAGACCTAAGTTAGAGGGTGCAGCGGTTCACCGGTACATTGGTCAGCAGCAGAGGTGTGAGCAGGCAGCAGTCTATTGGAGCGTTTACCCTGAGGTTATACTGCAGCAATGCTTGTGCTGTAGATTCATTAATTACCTCATTAGTAGATGCAATAGGTCAACCGATTTTAGACCTAATTTCCAGTGAGGTGTATCTGGCTAGTCACTTTAATCAAACTAAATTCTGGTGTTGGCAACTGCATTCGCTGCATTTGCTTTAGACCTGCAAATTTTCGCTGGTCTTGATAGACTGCCATTGTTACAGTAAACTACATGTGTCATCTGCTTTTTATAAATTAATGCATTGTTAGCATTCTACCCAGCCTGTCCTGTAGGCCTGGCCCAAAGTTGTGCAGTGTGACATCATTGCTGCATTAAACTAATTTATTGATGAACTGACAGTAAACAGCAGCGAGCAATGATCACAAGAACTAATATTGATAATCAATCTCCAACTCCTCACACCCAACTGGTCACAGCAGATGGCTGCCCCTCCCCGAGCCTGGATTTGCCAGATGTTTCTTCCTGTTTGAAGGGAGTTTTTCCTTCCCACTGTCACCAAGTGCTTGCTCATAGAGGTTTTATCGGATTGTTGCGGTTTTCTCTTTGTTATTCCAGGGTCTTTACCTTACAATATAAAGCACATTGAGTGGACTGTTGTTGTGATTTGGCCCTATCTAAATAAAATAAAAATGAATTGAATTGACACTATCGTGTTAAAAGGGGGTAAAGGAAGACCTGACAGGCAAGCAAAGAATAACTTACCCACTCACAAAAATACCTAGAGAAGTACTAGCAGCCACAAACTGAGTATTATAAGAGCTTGGGCAACACATGCGTAACTGAAGGACAAAAAAAGGTGAATGTGTCTGGGATATAAAAATTGGGGATTAAAGCCCTCCCTCCCCTCTCTTGTTTTTGGAGTTACCTTAATAACAAGTTCTCCTGTTCAGCAGAGCAACCAGAGTTTTAGATAGAAGCGCTCAGCAAAATATCTACAAAGGGTATTCAGTAAGAGACAGAAGAGGAGCTGCACTGGGGCCTGTGGCCAGGGGGCTTTATTAGTTCTCACTGTGGTCTTTAATCACCAAAACCCGAAGAAATGCGGGAAAGAGCTTTGATGCTGCAACAGGGACTCCACAGTCCACAGAGGCGCACAAAGACAGAAGAGGGAAATTAATGTCAATAGTTGGGAGAAGCTTTGAATTATTGATACAGTAAAAATGGTGGTGCATGGCGCATGAGTGCTAACAGCTGTGAATCAAAGACAATTGTTGGATCTCACACACACACATACACACACACAAACTCTTCTTTCCAGTGTTTTGTGTTGCTCAAATTATTGATTATTACTGCAGCACATGCAGCTCGATAGATTCTTGCATCAAAATCGGCTATCTATGTGTATGCACTGGAACATTGTGTTAGCTCCTTTGGGCCTTTTTTTTTTTTACACTGTGTCCTATTTAAGCTGAAGATGTGAAGCATGGATTGTTCTTGATGTCAGTCTAAATCAGGAAAACGCAGCTGTCTGTATATATTCATTTCTTATTTGCAAAGTAGTAAAGAAAGACCGCCCCAACCCCACCCTTTAATTAGAACAGATAAAAACGCAACGTGCTCGTTTTGCCGAAGACAGAGCAGGGTCGTCAAGACTGCAAAATGGGATATGTACAGTTCATCAGAATGACACAAAAGGGCTCAAACACAAGATACGTTTTTCTCCACTCTTTAATTTCTCTGCTCTTTACTGTTGTTATTTGCTGGGCTTAGTAGTGTTGTAAACATGACAGCTAATGGAGCATCTTTGTGACCATACATCCCGAGATTACCGTGTTATCAAAGACGGTTCTCGTCAACTATGTTTACAACTTTGTATAGCATCAATCCTTACGTGCAGTGTTTTCTCCACCTGGAGCTATCTACTTATGCACAGAAGCAGAGGAGATGCGGTGTTTGTTGTCCAGTAACGCTCAACATTTGTTTTAAAGTGGACCTATTACGCTATTCCTTATTTTATGTCATGTATATACAATTCTCATATTAAACCGGGGCCACGTATCAATTAATGAGGACAGCATATGTGAAAGTAATCCCTGTAAGCTAGCTTTTTTTTTGTTCTGTATGATGTCAAGGAAAGCAAATATCTAGGGCTTACTGAGGGCAGAGAAGCCCCTCCCACCTGCTGTTGTTCTTTTGTTTGGGAGGACGGCCAATCAGAAGAAAGTTAGCTTATAAGGGAGGGTGGCCTTAAAGAGACAGGCACTAAAAAGGCTTGTTTCAAACAGTAGATAAACTGGGGGCTTGTGTATTAGCTGCGAATCAGATATGTATTGATTATTTGAGCTGTGAATCATGCTACTCTAGTGAAGTCCAAGAATAAATACATGAAGCCTGAAATGAGCACAGCAGACCCCTTTTTCTATGGTTTGCGCCTACGGTCGACTTCATATGTAGGGTTTTTATCAGAAGGTAATTTTAAATATAATCTAATTACTATTAGGATTCAAAGAAATACTTTAGTGACAGTGCATTTAAATGTAATCTGCATAGTGACTTCTACTAGGGCCCAAAGTTAAAGGGTTTTCCATCAGTTTTGAAGAAACAACAAGCTATTTGCAGTAAAACTATGATCCATTAGTATATCTTTTTATAGAATAAGTCACTGATTAACTCATTTGAGTGTTATTCAAGCAGTACATACAAAGTTACCTATAGGAGGTCCAGTTTTCTATTTTTGATGTCCAGACCAGTTTGTTGTACTTATGCATATGTGTTTATGGATACATATGGCCCCAACACTGCATATATGCGTAACAAGTAAAGCATATTTTTTAATGGTAGAGCCCCCATCTCCCACTATTGTTTGCAGAGTAGCTTATAATATGCACCGTGATGCCCCATTGTCCTTTTACTGTTTACTGACTTTATAATTTGTGGAATTAAGTTATGAAGAAGCTGTATTTTGGTACTATTCAGATATTGTTAAGAAAAAAAGAAATATAGCAGATGTATTGTCCAAGAAATATATTACCATAGTGTTGCTATGACTGTCTATTTTTCCTTTTATTTTATTTTATTTTTTTGGCAGGGGGTTGATAGGGATATTTTTGTTCTTCTTTTGTTGTTGATTTGCCATCTGACAGTACAGTATATCACCATTGTTCTATATACGACTTTCTTACGTGGCAATAAAAGATGACTTCTGTAACAGCGCTCCTCTCTTTGCCTTCCTTTGGTGTGTCTTTTTAATTCCCTTTTGTTTCCTCGTCTTTTGTCCTCAGGAAGAGATACTGTACAGTGCCTCAGCTCGTCTTTATTCTCCCATGCTTCTTTTCTTTATAGTCCCCCTCCCACTTTCCTCCTGTCCATTTCCCTTGGCTCTCGCCTTCCTAGCAAACATTTGATGTTATTAGATGTTGTTAGGACATTGAAGGCTAACTTTAGAAATGCATTTATGCTGTATACACGGCAGCAAAGTAAAAGCTGAAGCAGCGCTCATACATCAGCATCGGTTGTGGCTTTGTTCCTGAGTCTGACAACTGAATTTCTCACAGATGTCAATTCGAAACAAATCTGTTTGTCTATTTCTGTCAGTTTAATGCAGCTTAATTAGCAGTTTTCTCGTCACAAAAAAATTGACATGTGACAAAGTGGCTCAAGAATGACATGCAAGATCTGGTTCAAGGCTCTTTTTTGAGTTTAATAAATAGTGATTTTAAACATATATAGAAACATAAATTATGAATATCCCTCCCACCCCCCAGGAGGTGGTATGTGTGTGTGTTCCTAAAGCTGAGCTCCTCTATCAGAGGCCTGTGATTTTGAAGGTTCAGCACAGCATCTTAACTGTTCCTAGGACTGCACCCCTCTGGACAGAGACCTCTGATGTCGCGCCTGGAATCTGCTGGAGCCACTCTTCCAGTCCTAATGCTCCTATTACCGCTGGGACCACTTTGGACTTTACCTTCCACATCTGCTCCTGTTCCCCTCTTACCTCCAGGAGTCACTACTGGAAAGTGTTTACCAGAACTGTGCATTATTCATCACTACCAGCCTCAGCTGGCCAGAGTGGTGGCCCTAAATTCATCAGTTCAAGCACTACCGTATGAATAATGCAAATTTCCATAGGCCACATCTTTATAGTGAACAACAGCACAAAGGGCCATTATATACAAGTTTATCCTATGCATCTCACTAATAAGGTTCTCCTTAAATATATATAGATATCAAAAAGCTATATTTTAGCATTTTATGTCATAGATTTTCATCCTCTGATCTTATGTTGAGTTTTATTTAGCTGGCTCATTCTAAATCTTTCCGTGCTTTGATTTTCAGGGGATCGAAGCTAGAAACTGTAGACTTTCTAACTTTTCAAAAGCTCTTAAAGGCAAAACAGATGGAATTTATTATTATTACAAGTCAACAGGGACCTGTAATGTTCAGTCATGATAAAATGAAAGCGCACCATCTGTCAGATTTAAGGTTTTGCACATCAGGACATCATTCAAAAAGATCGAGCACTGCCCAGATCTTAAAATGAGGCAAATACGCCCTAAGATAGACAACAGCACATGACATATTTCATTGTTGCATCAATTCATTTAGGTTTGTAGATACATTTATGCACAGTTCACTCAAGATCCTGTCACAGCATTTTAGCATTTAGGGACTAGCGTTTAGACCAGGGGTGGGGAACTCCAGGCCTCGAGGGCTGGTGTCCTGCTGGTTTATATGTCCCTGGGTCAACACACCTGAATCACATGATTAGTTCATTACCAGGCCTCTGGAGAACTACAAGCAATGTTGAGGAGGTCATTTAGCCATTTAAATCAGCTGTGTTGGTTCAAGGACACATCTAAAACCTGCAGGACACCGGTCCTCGAGGCCTGGAGTTGCCCACCTCTGGTTTAGACTTTGCCTGGACCATTATTTTCTTTTTTTGGTCATTCTGCTGAAGATTTGCTGCTGAGCATGGGATCATCGTCCAATTGCATGATCCAATTTCAGCCAAGCTTTAGCACTTGGCCTCCCATTAAACTCCGGAGTACTTTGGTGTAGAAACCATTTCGCGATCAACTCAACTGCAAGCTGCCAGGTCCTATGACTCAAAGACAAGCTCAAATCATCACACCACTACCTATCAGTATGAAGTGTTTCTGCTGGTGTTTGGCTGTCTCCAAATATGGTGCTGTGCATTATGGTCAAGTGTCTCCACTTTGATCTCATCTGTTCAAAGGACTTTTTTCCAGAAGTGCAGTTTGTTCAGATGTTCTGAATGCTCCAGACCAGCTTTCATAGAGGTGCTCACAGTTGCTGATGATCAGTTAGAGAAGTGCATTTGATTAGCAGCAAGTGGCTGCTACTAAATCCCCCTAATTTCTATGGAAGTAGTAAGAGTTTACTGAGTTTTCACACACTGCTTCTGCATTTTCAGTTTTTGTTGAGTTAATAGTGGCACAGAGTCATATGTGATGTGTTGTTGTTCGTAGGGAGTTGTATTTACCTCATTGCGAGACATGCTAGGGCCGGATGATTTTTATTATGCCTTGATGTGGGAATCATGTTTACCTTTTCTTTTGATACGACTATGCATATATTCTTGTCTTCTACAATCAAGCTACAGTCTTTCGGATTTTCATGAGTTCAGACTACTTTTTGTGTTGTTTTCCCCCCCACAGTAATCAGTGATTGAATTTATTTATTTTAATTCTTAGTTGAATGGTCCACCGATCCTGCACATGATCTAAATTTCCTTCCTTGACTTAATCAGACTTATTTCAGCCTCACTGTGTACTATTCACTCTTTTACTGTATCAGAACTGCATTGGCTGCAATGATAATCCAGCATTTTCCTCTCCAGTTTCTTTGCATTAAAAACTGGAGGCGGTGAACATGATGTATATGTATTCGTCATAGAGATTAGTGATGATAATTACCATCAAAACAACAACATGATAAATTGCCCGCAGATTAGCTTTAAATATTGCATGAAGTAAGTCCTAACGGGATTAAGCAGCCATACTGACCTGAAGATAACGAGCAAATGACTGCAAACTGCCAACTCTTTTGTGCTCTGCTGCATATTTGGAAAATTACTTACGGAAAACACAGCATGAAAACAAATTACTGGGTAACTGAATGACGATAAACGGCACATGACTTTCTTCTGACTTTTGGGAACAGGACTGAAATTTTTGGAATATAACCTGAGTTTTAATGTTGTGTTTGGTCTAAATGTCACAAACTAAGGACCACAGATATCCCACAGATATTTAATAATTTTTAAATTTGATTTTTGCCTTTCATTAATGATAACGTCACAGATAAAAGGTTCCAGTGTAGATGAAATGTGCCTTAGTCTACAAAGCCACAGTATTCAGACAGATATTTAATCACCCTGCACGCTGAAGCCCGAGAGCTAATGTGTCCTTTGGCCTTCAGTGGGACGTTGTTGCCAGAGAGAATAAAACCTTCAGTTTCAGTTGTAAATGTTTCCTTTATTGCCTTCAAATGAACTGTGAAAGCAAAGTATAAACAACAAAACAGGAAAGCGTGTTTAAACCACAGGCAAGTGTTGTCTTCACACCTATCCAAATACAAAAACACAAATACACATCATAACCAGACACACCCATTCACACAATGCAAGTTTACACTAATTACTCAGGCTGCCAGTGCTGTTGGCAACGAGGAAACAGTCCAGGGAATTTCACCCAAAACAAAGCAAAACCTGCTTTTCCTCCTGCTCCCCTGCCAATCCCCCTACCTTCTCGAATTCTGCTCAGCAGAGCGGAGCTGTACAATGAGAGCTCTCTGTGTGTTTAAAGCCATCTGGCACTGATCTCTGCTTCAGCCTTTAGGGGCATCGTCACTGTCGTCATTGTTGTTTTTTGGTAGTTGTTCTTGTTTGTTGTTAGCTGCTGCTACTGTGCTTAATTAAGATTGTGCTTATCAATAATGTCAGTAATAGTAGAGTAAAACTTTTCCCCGAGTGTGATCTGCTTTGAGGACAATAGTCCAACACTATATATATATATATATATATATATATATATATATATATATATATATATATATATATATATATATATATATATATATATATATATATATATATATATATATACATACGGTACAACCATAAAACAATGGGGGATAGGGTTGTCTAAGGAGCTTGGAAAGAAAAGCATCTGGACTTCTTTAAGTTGCTTGAAGATGTTTCACCTCTCATTTCAAGATGTTTCCCCTAGTAAAGCGCTATACAAATACAGGCCATTTACCATTTACCATCCAAGAAGCTTCTTCAGTTCTAGGGTAAAATGGTGGTGAGTCCCAGATCTAAGCCCTATGGGAGTGACCCCCAAAAGAGACATGGACCCCCTGTTGATCCTCTACCTTATCACACGAGCCAAGGTGTAAAAAATGGGTGTAGGTCACAATCAGCCAATGTTTCAGGTGAACCTGCTGTGAAACCTAGCCCCACCCTATCATGTGATTTCCTGAGGTCAAAAAGCCCAGGATGTGAGCGGGCATTAAGGCGTCTGGGAAGGGATCTCAAAACTGGATTTTCGATGGCAGACAGTTGGTGTTGCAAGCCTCTGTTCAAAGATGGCCATTCACAGTGGACATAGATGGCTTCTTTCACTCCTCTTTCAAACCTGACGTTTCCCAGCAGTGAAACATCTTCAACCAACTTAAAAACATCCAGACGCTTTTCTTTCCAAGCTCCTTTGACTATGATGAGCTGGATGATTGAGAACCTTCACAGACAGGGATATGGTTAAAAATTACAGCCTGAATTTATTAGTATTCATTTTTGCGGAGACCTCAAACCTTTTCCCTGACAAAACTTGAAACTTGAACTCAACATCTAAAAGATGCTGAGGATCTGATCTGAAATTAAAAAGAACCTTACTGTGTATGGATGCTGAAGTCTATTACATGTGGCACTGGTAATCTTAACGCATGTCACGACATATCATGATTGTTTCTGTTTTTAACACTTAACCAGCAAATCATAGAAAATGAAACCATCAGTGAAAGAAAAATAAAACATTTGCATCAGTGACATGTCTTCGAAACTTTGCAGCTTCCTTAAAAAGGCTAACTTTTGTTTTGCTATTGTAGCATCTACACTTAAATCAAAAATCTAACGTAATGCCCAAATAATAATACTGCTGTAATGGCTCAAAAAGTTTGTGAAAGGAGTCCAATGCAAGTTGTTGAGTCAGAGAAGCTAATTTTTGTTTGATGACTGGGGTATTGTTAGCTTATTGTTAGCTTATAACTAGCTGTCGTTGTTTAGCTAGCTCCTTGTTAGCTGTGCAGAGACAGGAGGGTCACATTTCTAATCTGGTGACAATAAGTAACTGGGACAATATCTGTAATAAATAAGCATGTTTATGCATGTTTTCATGTGTTAGAGATTGGTTGCATTGTCTCTTTCCTTTGTGTTTTCTCTTCTTTGGTGAAAGGCACCCCTTCTCAGATGATAAAACATAGGTATGAACTATGACTCATATCTCGAGTCTAAAGGTGCACATAAATTAAAATTTGCCTCCATGGCACACAAATGCTCTTCTCCAACTTAGTGCACCATGTATGTGGCCGGTCTCTAGCTAGATATGTAAAACATGATGAGGCAGAATGACCATGCCCATCTCGGCCACTATATTGAAGATGGTGGGGCAACATGGCAGCCTCCACAACCTGGTGCAATGTGTTTTTAACGCACCCATTTGTTGGAAGATATAATTACACACTAATGAATATATATTGATGAATGCATACAGCAAACTACTGACTGTACCTTTCATCAGGCTCGGCATGGGAGGAATTGGCTTCCTCTTAAAACAACAAGTTCTCACTCCCAAAGCCACATTTATTTGAAGGATGGACTGGTCATCCTAGACTAATCAGCGTACTTAGGAAGAAACTGTGATCAATCTGCACCATTATCAACCTTTTATCTCAATGTATGCGCATTAGTAAAGATTCATATAGATGCATTATATTATATTAATATCAAACAGCTGCATTTTTTACTGTGATAACTGAACACTGATGAGTGTTTTCTGTTTATGAGTTATTTGCCTTTTGCAGTGTTCCACTTGTGGGAAAATAAAATCACGTACAACAAGCTCTCCAACTTTAAAACTATAACATGATTAAATCTCATAATGCCAATTCAAATTTTTGTGCTTAAAACAACAGAAAATGTCAATCTTGTTATTTATTGTGTCATTAATCCTTTAAACAACAACTTAATCACCCCTCGCCGCCTTAAAGTCTGTGCTCTCTCTGCTGTTGTGTTGTTGGGCTGTGAGCTGAAAAGCTACAGCCGGCTGTATGCGTACAGCAACCGTGTGTGAAAAGTGGTCAATAAAGAGATGCTGAAAAGCATGTCCATGCAAACATCGTCGGGTCTGCCGTGATGTGTTTACAATGGGACTTCTGCTCCTGAACCTCTGCACACAGCGTCTGCAAATCTGGGCTGTACGAAGTCCCTTTCATCTTTACGCAGGACTGTAAGCTGTTGTCTGTGAGGCGTGAGCGGTGTTTGTTTTTAACATAGTTCACGGTGGAGAATAGCTGCTGACATAATGTGGATCCAAAGATCCATAATTGGCCTACCTGGGGTTGAAAGTCTCGATAAATGCACGGCGTTTCGGCGAGTGTACCGGCTTCCGCGAGTGTGACGCTTATTTTGAACGAAGAAAAATAATAAAATATAATTTTATTTTATATTTCAATATCACAATAATCTTCTAATTTAGAACTACAAGTTAAAAAAGAACTAAACACAAATAAAATACACTTCAGTTAAATACTTCTAATTTATTTTCCCAAACCACCCGGAGCCGCAGTATAAGGACTAAAGAGCCGCATGCGGCTCCGGAGCCGCAGGTTGCCGACCCCTGATCTAGACCATGATTCTGCTTTCTAAAACTGGCAGACAGGATCGCTCAAAGAAAAAGAAGAAGTTTGATGCACCCCTGAGGCAAGCTAAGATAAGGAAGACCAAAGAAGAAATGGCAAAGAACAGCTGAGCAGGAGACAAAGCAAGATATATGTATATATAAAAACACCCAGCATGCCCCTACGGGCGGTTTATCCTTCAAGCTCGGGTCCTCTACCAGAGGCCTGGGAGCTTGAGGGTCCTGCGCAGTATCTTAGCTGTTCCCAGGACTGCGCTCTTCTGGACAGAGATCTCCGATGTTATTCCCGGGATCTGCTGGAGCCACTCGCCTAGCTTGGGAGTCACCGCACCTAGTGCTCCGATTACCACGGGGACCACCGTTACCTTCACCCTCCACATCCTCTCCAGCTCTTCTCTGAGCCCTTGGTATTTCTCCAGCTTCTCGTGTTCCTTCTTCCTGATATTGCTGTCATTCGGAACCGCTACATCGATCACTACGGCCGTCTTCTCCTGTTTGTCTACCACCACTATGTCCGGTTGGTTAGCCACCACCATTTTGTCCGTCTGTATCTGGAAGTCCCACAGGATCTTAGCTCGGTCATTCTCCATCACCCTTGGGGCATCTCCCATTTTGACCTCGGGACTTCCAGGTTATACTCGGCACAGATGTTCCTGTACACTATGCCGGCCACTTGGTTATGGCGTTCCATGTATGCCTTGCCTGCTAGCATCTTGCACCCTGCTGTTATGTGCTGGATTGTCTCAGGGGCATCTTTACACAGCCTGCACCTGGGGTCTTGCCTGGTGTGATAGACCCCAGCCTCTATGGATCTTGTACTCAGAGCTTGTTCTTGTGCTGCCATGATTAGTGCCTCTGTGCTGTCTTTCAGTCCAGCTTTGTCCAGCCACTGGTAGGATTTCTGGATATCAGCCACCTCCTCTATCTGCCGGTGGTACATACCGTGCAGGGGCCTGTCCTTCCATGATGGTTCCTCATCTCCTCCTCTTTCTTGGGTTTCTGCTGCCTGAGGTATTCACTGAGCACTCGGTCAGTTGGGGCCATCTTCCCAATGTATTCTTGGATGTTCGTTGTCTCATCCTGGACTGTGGTGCTGACACTCACCAGTCCTCGGCCCCTTCCTTCCGCTTAGCGTACAGCCTCAGGGTGCTGGACTTGGGGTGAAACCCTCCATGCATGGTAAGGAGCTTTCTTGTCTTTATGTCAGTGGCTTCTATCTCCTCCTTTGGCCAGCCTATTACCCCAGCAGGGTACCTGATCACGGGCAGGGCGTGGGTGTTGATGGCCCGGATCTTGTTCTTACCGTTCAGCTGACTCCTCAGGACTTGCCTGACCCTCTGCAGGTACTTGGTGGTTGCAGCTTTCCTAGCGGCCTCTTCATGGTTCCCATTCGCTTGCGGGATCCCCAGGTACTTGTAACTGTCCTCTATGTCTGCAATGTTGCCTTCTGGTAGTTCAATTCCCTCAGTTCTGACTACCTTCCCTCTCTTTGTTACCATCCGACTACACTTCTCCAGTCCGAACGACATTCCAATGTCATTGCTGTATAGCCTGGTAGTGTGTATCAGTGAATCGATGTCTCGTTCACTCTTGGCATACAACTTGATGTCATCCATGTACAGGAGGTGGCTGACAACCGCTCCGTTTAGTAGTCGGTATCCGTAGCCAGTCTTGTTAATGATCTCACTGAGGGGTTAAGGCCTATGCAGAACAGCAGTGGGGACAGAGCATCTCCTTGGTAGATCCCGCACTTGATGGTGACTTGTGCTATGGGCTTGGAGTTGGCCTCTAGTGTTGTACGCCACATCCCCATTGAGTTCCTGATGAAGGCTCTTAGGGTTCTGTTGATCTTATATAGTTCTAGGCATTCCAGTATCCAGCTGTGGGGCATTGAGTCATAGGCCTTCTTGTAATCAATCCAGGCTGTGCACAGGTTGGTCAGTCTGGTCTTGCAGTCTCGACTGACTGTTCTGTCTACCAGTAGCTGGTGTTTTGCGCCTCTGGTATTCTTGCCAATCCCTTTCTGTGCCCTGCTCATGTATTGACCCATGTGCCTGTTCATCTTAGCCGATATGATGCCTGACAGGAGCTTCCATGTAGTACTGAGGCAGGTTATTGGTCGGTAGTTGGATGGGACCGGTCCCTTCTTGGGGTCCTTGGGGATCAGGACCGTCCGACCTTCGGTTAGCCATTCCGGTGTCTCTCGTTAACTAGCAGCTGGTTCATTTGTGCTGCCAGACGTTCGTGGAGTGCAGTCAGCTTCTTCAGCCAGTAGGCGTGAACCATGTCGGGCCCTGGTGCTGTCCAACTCTTCATACTGGAGACCCTTTCTTGGATATCTGCCACTGTGATGGTTACTGGACCCTGTTCAGGAGGTTGCTGTGGTCTGCCCTCAGATCCACTAGCCACTGAGCATTGCCGTTATGGGTTGCGTCCTTCTCCCATATGCTCTTCCAGTATTGCTCCGTCTCCAGCCTTGGTGGTGCTGTTCTCTTATTGTTCCTTGCCACTGAGAGTACACCTTTGCTGGTTCTGTGGAGAACAGCTGGTTTATTCTCCTGCCTTCTATCTCTCTGGTGTACCTCCTCAAGCAGCTGGCCAAGGCTGTGAGTCTTTGCTTGGCAGTTTCCAAGGCCTCAGGTACGGACAGCTTGCTGTATTTCTTATGCACCTTCTTTGTCACGCCTTTCTGCAATTCCGTTAGTTGGCTAACCTCCCTCGTGCTACTTTGATCTTGCCCTCTAGCCTCCTTCTCCATGGAGGGTACTGCCCTTGTGGCTGTTCAACTTGTAGCCAAGCATCTCACTGATCACTGCTGCCGTAGTGTAGATCAGCTTGTTAGTGTCAGTAATCGTGGTTGTAGGTATCGTCCGTAGTGCTGCATTAACATCATCTAGCAGACCTTCTGAGGGTACTTCACGTAATCTTGGTAACCGCCTACAGGGATCCAGGTTTCAAGCTTGGCCATGATCCTATCTTTCAGGTCAGTTCCTCTCGCACTCAACGATCCTTCTCCTATCGCACTTGGGGCTATGTACCCAATCTCGGGTGGGGGTGATGATATCTCCCCTGACCTGGCGTCCTGACTCCTCCTTGCCGTAGCATTTATGTTGTACCTCGTCAATCTCTAGCTGTGATAGCAGTCCCTTCTTTCGAATGTTGGAACACTGAGCTACTAGTTGTTTCGCCGTCATTGTGGATGTTGGGTATCGAAGAATCCATAGGCCCCTCATCCTATTCATGTAACCCCTTCCGCCAGGGTTACTTGCGTAGTAGCATTCCAACAACGCCCTGTTTTCATCTCTTGCCCACCGATGCCTTCTTGTTCCAGTAGCCCACTTTGGTATATATATATATATCTATATATATATATATAGATATATCTATATATATAGATATATCTATATATATAGATATATATATACACATATATACATATGTAGAGGTTTCCACTGAGAGGCCAGTTAAGGACAGACAAAAATGGACCCTAAGTGCATTTCAATAAATTGCTGCACCTATTTCCTATTTTCATAGCAAAATATCAAGAACTGAGGGATGAAATGGTGGGAGACCTTTGCACGGTGCTACAAGACCCACTGGTAATATCAGTTTGTCTGTCATTTGCATTACAATATGGTTTTTCATCCAAAGATGACAGAAATTTGTCAAAATAATGAATGTCTTCTGGCATCAAAAAAAGTACATTAAAGGATTTGGGTAATAGCAATAGTGTTCCCTTTATCAAGAAAAAAAAGCGTTAATCTTCTAATATCTATATGATTGTTTTCCTTTTGGAAGTTTCCTGCTAAATCTTCCACAGCGCTGTACATCAATTATATAGTAAAAAGAGCACTCGGCTTTTTAGAAATCCTATATGTTATTCTCTTGGCCCAAGGCGGCAAAAATCAGCATCTGTGAAAATGAGCCATTCCCTTCCAATGCTTCAGACCAGGAGGAGTCAGACTCTAATCTGTGAAGAGAAAGCGATGTACAGCCTGGAGGGATACGTCTGACAGTGATGCTGGGACTCACTTTGTCGTCTTTTACGCTGTTTGTTTGAACTTTCAGATCCGACGGAGCTTCATTTCGTAACATGGTAATGGTGTCAGTTAGAAATTGGAAATCCTGTCTCATAGTCTAAATCATTCTTGCTTCTTTTTGGACTTTTTTTTTTTTCATCAGTTACTGCTCCATTCTGCCACTTCAGGTTTTATCTCACATTTCAAATTAAAGCCCATTTAAAACAAAATAAAGAAAAGATAATAACATAAAGATAATAACATTTTTCCGTAAATTACTGTACATATTTATACGTGTAAATAAACAAAAAGTACTTTCTGTTAAACTTGTCTTGAGTAATAGTTCTCCAGGTTTTTTGAAGAAATTTCAAAGTTCTTCTTTGCTTTTTCACACATTTTCAGTCCAGTCCTTGTACCGGACCATTTTCAGAGGAATGTTTTTGTTTGTTAAGCCACAAAACACTGACCTATAAATCATTCAAGCATAAAAAGCACCTAACTCAAAGAATGAAACAGTGTTGTGTCTACACATAACAGCAATTGGACCTTTAGGCACTTTGTTAGAAGCAGCATGTCACAAAAACATACAGTTCATTCTCATTTTTTTAGTTGAAACAAGAAGCTGTTCTTAAGAAGGTAAAATGTGAGAAGACACTGAGGTGTAGAAAATTACATAAGAATTGTGTAATTTAGCCCAATTCATTGGGGCTAAAGGCAAGAAGCACCATTACGCTTGATGTTAGTGAACATGGCATGGGTAGCGTGTACATCTGCGAAGGCACCATCAGTGCTAAACAGCAATTCTATAGGTTTGGGAGCACCATGTTCTCCCATTCAAACAATCTTTTTTCAGCAAAGTTTATACTCACTTGAAGATAGTGCCAAAAACAACATTCTGAAAACATTACAGCAGCATGACTTTGTACCAAAAGAGCTGAGTTGCTAAATTGGTCTGCCTGCAGTCCAGACCTGTCACCCACTGAAAGCACTGGGCCCATTTGGAAACTTGAAATTTTCACAAAGGAAGCCTCTGTTGTTGAACTGCGGAGGAGCTGAAGTCCTATATCAAGCGAGAATAGAAAAACATGTCACTCTCAAAATTGCAGCAATTGGTCCCCTCTGTTTCCAAACACACACACACACACACACACACACACACACACACACACACACACACACACACACACACACAGTGTGGTTAAAAGAAGAGCTGATGCAACCGAGTGAAAAAACACAACCCCGTCCCAACCTTTGTGAAACATGTCGCCGACGTCTCATTCAGAATAAACTTCCTTGCAGTTTCCACACTGGATGTGTTGTATACTGTTTTACATTAGCATTTTACCCATCATCCCAACTTTTTGGAAACAGTGGTGACCCTATAGAAAGAAAGAAAAGAAGATCAGCATCTTAGAGTAAATTTATTATTGAGCGCTCTTGTATTACAGATGGGGGGACATCTCGGCAAATAGTGGGAAAAAAGAGGCGAGGAAAATGTTGAAGAGAAAGATGTTATGAAAGAAAATATTATGACAGAAATGGGGGATTAAAGAATCCACAGAGAGAAAGCTTTGCATGAGGAGGGGTGAAAAAAAGGAGACAATGAAGAAATGTCTAATTGAATGCGCATAAATTAACACAAAAAACACACACTCACGCCCTACATCACTGAAACAGCTGACGCATGCCCTCTGGCACACTTTAACCAAATCGCATTTTGTGGCACTCGTGAATCATGAGTCCACATGCCACAAAAATCCTTCCCAACCTTTTACCCTCAGCTCTGATTTCTATTTTTTGTGCTCTATCCCAAAGATTCACACGACCAGAAGAAGCATCCGCAGTCTGAAACACTCCTGCTCCATTTTTTCAGAGTGAATTTAAGCTGAACCAGAGCAGCTTAACTAATTTTTTAACTAGCTTCAGCTCATTATTGTATGCAAAAGTTCAGTGAGTCATCTGGACTGACCTGCCTGGATCCTATCGAGACTCATTCTCTGTCTGTCTCTGTGTTATGATCGCACAGTAGTCAAAGACACAGACAGAGGCAAAGTGGGCTCTGGGCTCTCAGGGATAAAACGCACTATACGCTAAGCTGGGCTCTTCTCTATGCTCTTTAGAAGAGGTATAACATGGAGAAGTAGAATAGATAAGTTCTCTTTTTTATACCTTTCTTTGTCAGACTCTCCCTCTCATTTACAACAGCAAGATGCTTGACTGAAGTGCAGTTACATTATGAGAGAATGTATTGCTCTTCACTGCACATCTAGCTTTGTGAGAACCAGATGATTAGTCATTTTTCTTCATGCGTGGTGTAATATGACATGCTATGTCACTGTTCTCACCCAAAATTTTCAGGCAGAATATAGAGCACTGCTAGCTATAGCAGTTTAATTACATGATTTACATAATCCACAAAGACTTACATAAAGGCAGTTTCTCACATTAGAAAACCATGTTTAAGGTATTTATGAATATCTACATGTAATTGGCAGAGATGGTAATCCGATTACTTTTTTCAAGTAACGAGTAAAGTAAGGGATTACTATTGCAAAGAAAGGAATTAGTTTGTGAAAGTGTCTCATGACACATGCGACACCTGTGGCAGCAACAGACGTGTGTAGATCAACAATGGATAATATGAATTGCAGGAGAGAGTACGACCATGCAGCGTTTAAAGCTTGAAAGTACTGACATTACTTTGAGTTTGATTCCGTAAAAAGTGACAAAAACATTAGCGTCCGCTGTGCACTCAGTGTGGGAAGAAAACTTCTTTCTACAGCGAAAAATTAAACTTCAAATGTGAGCAAGCACCTAGCACGCCGCCACAGGAATGTGAAATTCACAGAGAAACCCCACCACTGAACCCCCACACACACACACACACACACACACACACACACACACACAGTGGATCCCCCCACTGACATGACCACTGCAGCACCAGGTACACCTCCACGGCCCCACTCCTGCTAAACAGGTGACAATAGATTTAGAGCAACAGGACTCAGTGTCGCTTAATCTTTGATTTTATTTATTTTTTGCTGTGTTTTACTTGCATCTATTTGAAAGAGTGAGTGTAAACACAAAACATTATTTTATTATATATGCTGGAATATGCAGAAAATAGGTTTAAATGTTAAACAATTTCTTCAAATCAAAGGCAGTTGCATATAATTTAATTTATGCTTAATGCAATGTGCATAAATGGTGTGTGAAATGGTACGGGCCTCTAGACTGACTCAGTACCTGACGATCATCGCTCTGCAGCACACTGTGTGCTCCAACAAAAGCTAACCACCTTAGTAGTTCAACTGATGAGCTTACAGTGGGTGAAGATACATACACACGCACAGTAGGGAGCAATGTATTATGCATCCCTTGAAGATTATATCATCCTTCCAGAGTTTTTATTAGTTGCGCTTTGGAAAGCAGAAAAAGAGCTCCATGGGAAGTCTTTTCACTTTCTGTCATGTTCACTTGTTGTTTGGGACCTAAATGAATTTGTTAGTTTTGGGAAAAGTAATATACGCCCCTCTTACAACCTGTCTTAAGGACCCAGACGTGACCTGAAAAAAGAGGCATCCACTTCTCCAAGTCCCGAGCAGCCATGGAAACAGCGTGTCTGTTATAGCCCAATGCCACATTTATTATTCAGCAGAACGACAAACACAGGAGTATGAAATTCTCAGGGTGAGGATTAAGAGTAATGAGCCTGCAGGTTGAAAACTTTAAACTTAAACTTTATTTATCATTTTAATTTGTCACAGCATAAAAAAAGAAATAAGACCTGAGCAAAGGCAAGAACCATGAACGACCCAGCAGCAGTTATTTAGGGACAGAAACATTAATGAATGGAAAGAATAGAATAAAAATAAATAAAATCTAGACTGATCAAAATAAACTGCACGTAAAGGATGGACATGGCTACCACAATGTCACACACTGACATCATTATGTTGGTTCTCCGGAGCCAAGAATGATCATATTTGTCACTTATTAACCAATGTTAACTTTAACTGCATCTAACGAGTGTAGAGGTGCTTTGCACAGACAAATATAACAGCAAATGAGTACAAATGTGTAAAGTGGTCGAGTTCAGTGGTTCATATTAGCAGAAGGGAAGTCAATTAGAGCAACTGTTATCTTAACAAGGTTTAAACACAATAAAGTGTGACACAAACCCGAAATGGAGACAGTTGAGCTTCAAAGTACAAGCTGCACCTTTTGAAACATGTTCCTTGCAGCTATGGGGCACTTTTTTCCAGTTTCACTACAGATCACGGACGGTTGGCAACTCAATATTTTACACCCAAGCACTGCAACCTGCTAGCAACCATAGTGAGATTTTTTTGGTTTAGCATGCGCTTTGAGACTCTAGTGTCCGCTTTGGTCAGGGAATGCATTTTTCCTCTACTGGTGGTTGCCATGAGTCACTAAGGGGTTTGTAATCCTGTGTGACTGAGGCCAGAGAGATGCCAGCTATTCCAAAGATGGCAATAATTGTCATTTTAATACTTACTTGTTTATTAATTGTCATATTTTGATAAAAATTAGGCTAAAAGGGCTTGATTTGGTAAAAGAAAAAAGTTTAAACTGCTTGCTGGAGAGTGACTTTTTGAACACATTAGCTATATATTTCCCCTTGTAATGCTATATCATGGACTAACCAGGCAAAAACTCACTTGTTGTGTATAACATGCAGCCACTTTTGCCCTGCTGTAGCATTTATAAGTCTATAAGTAAAAATACAAATGTCCTCTTTCATGGTATTGCTGTTTTCCTATTTTTTTATTTTTACATTTTTTTATTAACTGTCATACAGATTTCAATAAACAGGACTGTTATGAACAGAATTGCCAGACAACCACCATGACCCCTAGCCCTCCCAGCTCTTTTAAAATTAGCTTTAGCGCTATCACATTATGTGTTTTTGGTAGGTTCTCTGTTTGTTTGTCCAAATTGGAATGGTGCAGTCCAAAAACAAAATAGATGGCAACAACAGCCACAGCTGAATCATTCCCGACGATGAGATTACCGAAGGAGACGAGAACAAGCTGCCTCCGGAGGTCAAGTAGATTCCCAGGGGTAGAAGTGACTGGAACAGACAGATGTCCTTACGAGGATAGAGCTAACAGGAAAGAGACAGAGGGAGAAGGAGCTAGTAATGCACCTGGACAACAGATGGTTCATCAGCAGGTCTCGCTTTGTCCTCACTGACAGGAAATGGATTGCTGAAGGCCAGACTGTTACCTAATTACTACAGGGCTACACGCACACAAACAGAAAACAAGCACTGAAAGACTTACAGTCACATAAACTCACACGCACCTGCACACACAGACAGAGTCATACTATACACAAAGCAGCAAAAATATGGCAACTCTCATGCTTTTATATGTCAGGGTTCACCCTGCGGACTGAAGCACAGGGCACAGTGGAAAAGTACAGAAGGTTCAATGGACAGAATTGTCCAATTAGGACAACAAGTAACTTTAGCAAAACTTAGACTGAGTGTCTTACAACAGTGTCTTCACAGGTCATCAACAGAGGCCAAACACAGGTTCAGACAGTGTCTCACAGGTTCAAAGAGTCTCTTTGCTTTGGCCTCTATGGACCCATCCTCTTCTCAAACTTAGATCTGCACTCCAGCACTCTGACTAAGGCAGGCAACTTTAGTGAGCAGGATAAAAGTGGGTCAGGCATGATTATGGTAGAGGTAAAGCTGGCAGCTACCTTCCAACAGGTTTCCACTAGTGGAGGATAACAATTTGGCAATCTGAAGAAGGAGCAGCTTAAAAGCTACATCGACTGCAGATGGGTAGCAGGTGCAACAGCCTATGATAACTAGAAGCCACACCCGAGACTGCAAGACACTGGGTAGTTCGACGCATACCGACAGGAAGACAGGAGAGCTGGAGCAGCAGAGGTAAGGCAGGTACTGTGCCTGGAGGACGGGGGGGGGGGCGACCATGACACTTTTTTTCCCCAGAGTGCATTTCAGCACACAACTGTCAGATGACTCTTTATTTCCAACTGTCCCTGCGTGCCCTGCCAGACCTCCCTGCACACACAATGACAGCACCGTTTACACACACAAGCATGCAGACACAGGCACACACGGGTACTGTCAGCTGCAGTATACATAAGGGAGCAAACACATGCACACTGAGTTTGCCATACAACCCCTTTACCAAGATAATTTGAAGTGCTGCTTGAAATGTCAATTAAAACTTCTTTAGCGCTTACTCATACACATATATGCATGTACCTTCAATTTCTTGTTGCTTTCACCACTGAACAGCATTCCTTTCACAGAAGTCACATGGGCAATCATCTCTTTAATAATCAAATAACATTTTAAAGGTCAGTGGATGGATGAGGAAGAGATAAGACCAGAGGCGGGCAAGAGCCCAGCAAATATTGTTTTTATGTTGCATGCTGAATATGCTGATTTGAATTATCATGGTATCCTCTCAGCAGATGTACATTCTGCCTATAAACTGTGACTGTTTATCTCCAAAGTTATCATTTATTAAAGTGAGATTTTCTGATCTTTAGATCAATTAAGATTATCTCTAGAACTCATTGATTAAAAGTTGAGTCCTAGAAAAGTAGCTGTACAAAGTTGTGATGTAAAGCAGTTTGAATACTTTTACAGTGTGGAGAGTCAGAAATGTTATGCTCCTTCACACTCACATCGTGGTTTGGTCATGTCATGAATAACCACAATAACTGAGGTTAACTGAGCAGAGACACATAGAAATATATCTGTGGAATGTGTTGTATATTTTGTTGTAATATTTCAAAGTTTTCCCAAACTTAATGTAGAATGTTGTATTGATATCCAACATTTCATTGTGCTAAAAAGTGAAAACACAGGAGAACAGATGGGAAAAGGAACAAAACAAGAAGAGGAAAGGGAAATTAAAGAGTAAGACTGTGCTTAAGGCAAGAGAAGAGAACAAAAGAGAAGATGCTCAACAAGCTGCCACACCGTTTCATCACTTATCAAAAAACACAAGTAAACAGTAAACAGAAAATAAAAAACCGACATGGAATCCATTATCTTTCATTAAGCGTTTAAATGAAACGTTCTCTGTTTGACCTTTCAAAGAACAAAAGAAAACACACTAAAGTGGAGTTTAATGACACACAACAGGTATCCTTGGTTGAAAAGCTGTAGTAGTGACTTGACTCATTTTGCCCTTTCGACAGTGTCTTTAAACCAAATCAGCCTTCATTTAGAGCAGAGGAAGGAGGTTCGATGACACACTGCTGCCTCCAGCTGAGTGTTTCCACTGTGTCGCTGCTTCCTTGGCCAGCAGGCTCTGTGATGTGGCAGCAGCTTTTCTCAGCTTACACTCCTGGATTGCATGGTGACGCAACTACCTTATGCTCTTTATAGTGTGTCAGCACCCTCTCTCACTGAGAAAGTCTAACACACACAGCTTTCCTTGCTAATATACTAATATGCTAATATACTAAAACAGTTATTACCAGTTTTTTCACATCCATCTTCCTTAAATTAATTAACCAAGATAGTTAGCAAGAGAAAATGTATCTATTATGATGCTAAATCTGAACTGAAGCTTGTTTACTTGCTCTTGATAGCAGAGATGATAACTGATCTCAGAGCAGTGAAAGCTGACCTACAGCAGCTTGCCTTGCACGCTGGTCTAACATCAGTTTACCATCAAAGACCAGAATGCACATGCAAAAACCACCTAAAGCTGCGGGCCTTTCAGCTTGCCCAGCTCCAGTCATTGTTAACTAGAGATGGAGACACCCTCAAAATAGAGAGAACTGTCGTCTCTTATGAAATTAAAATAAGTGCAGCTTTAGGTGACAATAACCGACTGCGGGAACAAGATGAAAGTAATATAAAGGCTGGATGTGCACATCGAGTGACAGCAAGGAGCTTTATGACACTGTCTGAGGTGAAAGGAGAGATAGCTTTACTTATGTATGTTTTAATTTCTGTCTATTTTTAGATATAATAAGGCAAGTACTGCTTGCCTTGCTTGTCCTGACAGATTGCCCCTGATATATTCTGGGTATTACTTATCTTCTTTTAGGTTTTAAGATTTTAAATGGACTAATTCTTATATATCACTTCTAAACCCTATTTGTGCACTTATGGCACTTTACACTACATGTCTCATACTACCTTTTATACTATCTAGCATTCACACTGTGATGAATGCATAAAGTGCAAAATTTCCTAAGCCTAACGTGCATGTTTTATACTTCCACTAAGGTGCAGCATCCTCACTTGTAACTCTTACTAATGTCTCAGATTTTCCTCAAAGTGATGTGAGCACTAGATATGAGAATGGAGAATTTGTTTTTCCTGACGGGAGCTGGCAACATTCAAATGTACAAAAGCTTTAACTATTTGGATAATGACAAATTTTGTACTTTTCCCTCTGTACAGAGTCACGGTAAATTTAAAATCGAGCTATCGAGGTCTGAATGAAGTGTAGGGTTTCAGCTTTAATTTAAGGACTTAATGAAAGTTGTGCATTAAACTTTTTTATACATAGTCTTCCATTTTCACACAATGAAAAGTAATTGGAAAAATTACTGACTAGCATTTTCATGGTAAAGTGAGGACTTCAATTCAATTCAATTTTATTTATACAGCGCAAAACTGTAAAGACCTAATTCAACTGAACTTGCATTTGATAGCGTTTTACTAAAATTGTCAATATGAGCTGTAAAGATATGCTGATGCAAGTTAAGGGGGCCATCATTAAGCTAATAAACTAAAATAAGCCCATTATAAAATCATTAATTTTGCACAGTCTTAAAAAGAAGTAAAGTCTAGCTAAAGTAAACAATTCTTTTTTTGGTTAAGAAAAAGTGTGTCCAGACCACGCTCAGGGAGGCAGACATCTCACTGTCAAAGTCAACAATGAAGACAAATGAAAGTAACATGAAATTGTACCTGAATCACGGGAAGATGGGAAGAAAAACAGAAATAGCTCATAATCTATAACAGTATACCACATTATGTGTCAAACATGGCAGAGGTAGTGTTATGGTTTGGACATGTATATGGCTGACAGCCGAATCCAGACACTAGTGTTTACTGATTATGTAACAGCTGACAGAAGCAGCAAGATGAAATAGAAGCAAACTGTGAACTGTGCCAGGCGATACTATACTATTATATATTATACTATGCTCAGATTCTGTCAAATGCTGCAAAACCGACCAGACAGTCCTTCACAGTGCAAATGAATAACGACCCAAGAGTTTCTCAAGCGAATAGAAATGGCACATTCTCCAATAGCCAAGGCAATCACATGATCTTAACCCAATTGAGCATGTTTTCCAATTACAAAATACAATGCAGTAAGATTGCAAAACAAGCAGCAACTGAAGATTCTGCAGTAAAGGCCTGGCAGATCATCAGTATTTAGTGATGTCCATGTGTTCTACACTTCAGGCAGTTATTGACTGCAAAAGGATTTGTCCAATTACTTTGGAGCCTCTGAAAATGTGGGGGGTTGGGTATAAAAATGTCTGTAACTCTTGAACAGTTAATGCAAAATGTTAGTGCCATTGTCTTGTACATCGAGAGATATGAGTCATTACCCTTATATACAATGTTATAGAATTTAACTGTCAAATAAATCAAAAAGTGTTTATTTGGTTTGCTGCTGATATACATATGAGAAGATGCAGTTAAACACAGAGTGCATACATATGATGAATAAATATGAAAGCCTGAAGCTTAAATATAAAAGATCACAGGTAGGGCACACCTGTCAGATAGTCATAGCTGTGACTGTGTGCATTTATTATAGTGTTTTCATTTTTTTTAAACAGACACAAACACACACACACACACACACACACACACACACACACACACACACACACACACACACACACACACACACACACAGGCTACTTTTTATGCAATATTATTCATAGTTTTCAGTCATGTGGCTGGCACAGAGAACTGGAGAGTAAAAACATCATTGGAACATACTGGGCACTTCACAGAACTGCAGCACAGGCCTGTCAATTTCCCATCTGTTTGCAAACTATGAATATTTAGACAAACACACACAAAAAGACTGAACTTCCTGCCATGGTTCAACCTTAGCAATGTTTTACATGCATCTTGTGAACCACCCCTCCCCTGAAAGTGCCACCAGGATGAAAGTACAGCTAGGTTTATGTATTATGAGCTTAATTAATTCTGGTGTTGGAGAGGTGAGGTGTTAGCTAAATGGCTAATCCATTGATTGCTAGTTTTAGGGGGGTCAGTTTAAATGATCAGGCACTGATAACATGAATTGCCCCTGAGAACAGAGAACTGTATGGATTTGGGCATGATGGAATGCTATTACTACCCAGGAGTGCATCTTTATTTTAAAGGTTAAGTGTAAAACGTTCCTTTTTGATAAAGCTAGTCGGAGGTTACCGTGAACCCTCTCTTAGTTATGCTCTTACAAGCACAGACTGCTGTTGGACTTCCTGTGATACACTGTACAAACCACTGCAGCATGTCATTATATTTTCATGTTCTCTCTTACTTACACTGTTTCATGTCTCCCTATGCTCTCGTTGGCTGCCCCTCCCTGACTCTGCTTCTACTTCCTGTTAAACAGGTGTTTTTCCTTCCCACTGTTGTTTTCTCCAGAATACTGTAGGATCACCTACAGTTCACCCTACAGTTTAAAGCACCTTGAGGCGACAGCACTGAACATACCTGGTAAAGAAAAAACAAAAAAATACCTGGTAGCTGAAGAAAGCTGTGTTTCACCCTCTATGTTAGGTTTTACTGTAATAAGATGACACTTCATAAAAGCTTTGAATGAAACATTCTAGTCACTGATCAATCAGTTAGGAATTTAAAACACTGCTCTGCAGCACTAATGGAAGCCAAGAACTTAATAGGATGCATTACATTTGTTGAGATTAGTTCTAATGGCTGTTTTTAAAAAAAAAAGAAAGAAAGAAAAAGCTGAAGATAAAAAAATATTAGCACACAGCAGAAGTGATTAGGTGACATTTGCACAATGTAGAGGAGAAAAAATTAAAGGGTAATTTTTAAAATATGCAGTGTTTTTGCACTTTTTCCCCTTAATGCATTTATCAGTGTTATGCTTTTTGCAGGATTAGTATAGTCAGACTAATAACCATAATACATTATTTTTAGTTAAAAAAATAAGAAAAAAATTATAATTGTAAATGAGTGCTTTTTCATCCTGAGGTGTAAAATAATGCCATTTTGTCTAATGTGTGAGTGCCACTCAGCAGGTGTATTTTGCGGTGGCCTCCTTGGCAACTCTTTTGCAGACGTACAACGGTCACATTAGGAGGCTGGAGGGTTGGCTGTGACATAGAAAGGTGAGGTCACTTGGACCTTTCCGTTTTACGCCTTTTCTCAGAGGTTGATAGAGACATCTCGTTTTTCATTTTGACGGACAGAGTTGTTAAAAATTGTGTTGTGATGTAATTTTACTAGTCATTTTTTATTTTAATGATAATGGCACGCGTGTAATGCCTTCCATCTTCAAAAACATCTTGATTACAGAAAAGAAAAGAGAATAAATTTATAAGGAAAAGGGGAGAAAACAATGGTCGGAAAATGTTTATAGTTGTGCGAAAACACTTCAAGCTGAGAAGTCATTCAAAGTCACTAAAAGTCTCCTACAGTGCAACTTTACAATCTTGCAAGCACTCAGGCCCCAAAGAGGAAATCCAGCAGCAGGAGCTCCTTCTGCACGAGGGAGCAGCTACACCTATGACCCTGTGTAATGTGTAATTAAAAGAGACCCTAACTCTTATCTGACCGACACTGCTGGCACTATTTTTGAAGGTATGGCATATTCTTTTAATGGTACAGCAGCTAAACCATCATGTTATCTGTCATAATGCCACAGAAGTTTATATCCATTCTTCATGGGCATGAATGCCACTGTAATTTGGGACTTTAAATCATTTCTTTGAACTGTTCTTTTTCCCAGTTGGAATGATTGCACAACAAAAGTCTTTAAGTGGAAATATTATCTGAATTTCAGGAGCGGGACCACACTTCATTCACGCCCCTTCCGGCCTCAGGATATATATGGCCCCTTCACCAATACCTGCTGTTCTCATTTTCATGCCCCACCCTTCTCTCCCCCCTTTTCCTCCTTTCTTTCACTTCTCATTAGTACATGGGGATCTGCTCGGCCCGGGAGCCACTGCCAGTCCCCTTCGAGGCCTTCCCCAAACCGCAGCACCAGTACACGGTCCCTCATCCATTACTGCTCATCGTCTGGGGATGTGGTCCCAGCTGGTGAAAGACTTTAAAAAACAAGAATTAGGTACACAAGTTTGAATTTATTTTGAGTTTTCTCTAATCCACACAGTCAACAAATATATATATACAGGCTTAAAAGTTGCAGAGAGAAGAGTAGTCAAATATCCAGCCAGAATTATGTCAGAAACTTGCCGATGGCTAACAAAAGAGTCTGGTTGTGCTGCAACAAGCTGAGGGCCATTTAACCCAATATTAATAGGGGGTTTGTGTGTATACTTTTGAGCCTGTGTGGGTGAAAATCCAAAGTAAATGCAAAGTTCTGCACCCAGTTCTTCATTTTTAAAGTCATTAAAAATGTATGTTGTACGATAATCCACTGTGGAAAAAGAACAACTCACAGAAATCTTTAAAAGCCCAAAATTTATCTCCATCATGAAAGTATGTACATTTCTTACCACAGCTGTATTTATGGCCACTGGATTTTTCTATCAATATTGAAATAACCGTCAAAATACTCAGGTAAACTGGTGAACAAGCTGGTGAATTGTCTTTAGGTGTTAGAAAATATGTTCCTTCACAAATTTTACCCTGAACATTCAAAACGTATGAATTGTGAGTGAAAGACCCATCTCACTATTGCTGTACCCAGCACAAAGACGAGTCTTGGACAAAACAAAGTCTAGAAAAACTGTGAGATTTTAAGTAGGCTCACATTTGAGCTGTTATGCATCAGGTATTTAAATAATTTCTATAATTTGAGTTTATTTAAAGAGGATGTTGTTTTCTAACTTAAGAACAAAGCACATAACATATGCGAGTAGTACTTGTGATAAGTGAACTGGGCTGTGTAAAATCTTTCACATTTTTCATCATCAGCCTGTCACAATAACAGCGAGGATAAGAACTAATCTGTCAAGATGATACCGAGAGACATCCTTTCAATAGTCCTGATATGAAGCAAAGACAATGAAAAAAAAAATCCATTGACACTCAGACAAAAGACTTGAAACAATTGTACACTGACACTCATAAACGTGATCAGCTGCCACAGCACTGATGCCAGATTTTGTCCCGGTAAATGTATAAAGTCCCATTGCCTGCCAGGCTGCCAAAACACAATCCCATTAGCATGACATCTCTAAAGTGCATTTTACTCATTGGCACAATACATCCTAAATGTCAAGTCTCCTGTTAGTGTTGTAATAAGCCTCTCAGTTGCCAACTGGCTGCTGCGCCTCACAAGCGGCGCTCAGTTTCAGCACCAGCTGTGCAGCATTAGCATTTGCAGCAATATCTGTGTTCCACCAGCAGGAGTTTAGCAAGCAATTATGGGCCCATGAGGAGGAAGGTGACATGGAGCCACTTGTCTCTCCTCAACACCATCGTGGTGGATTTTTATCCAAAAAGTCAAACAAGTTCTTTGAGAGTCAGCCATCAGACCAAATAATTTCAGCCTCACCATTAATGTTAAACACTATCACAAGTAGTGTCCCCTAGACGTAGGTCAAACTTTTTTTTTTGTTTTAGTAAAAAAGTCTTTTAGTTTGTGTAACTTTTTTTAAACTATTGGCTGCATGTCTCAGCCAAGCAGGTTACCATGTTGCTAAAACTGCTTTAACATACCAAGGCATGAGCTCTGTAAGAACTTCCATTGTATTATCTGGCATCGACACACTAGTAGCAACTTCTGTAAGTTCTGTAAGCATCCGAGATCAGACTAGTTCCAGCACATGGCCCAAATAACTACTGACCCTGTCACTGATCAATAATTTGTCTGTCCTTGGAATACAGTAGGTGACTGGGGCACCCTATAACCATTACTACGATGGTGCAAACCAGTCACGGCCAGGTCAGTGGGTCACTCAGATTGTTGCACATGCCTGTTTTTTTTTTCCACACTCAACATACCAACTTATATCTCTTACCATGTAATATACACTCACTTTTGTTAGGAGTATATCTGTCCGTTAATCCAAGTATGTAATCTGACAGCCATGTGGCAGAAAGCTTTTAGGCATGCACACATGGTCAAAACAATTTGGCCTGTCTGAGTATATCTGTAACTGCTGATCTACTTAGATTTTCCCATGCAACCATCTATAGGGTTTACAGAGAATGGGCTGAAGAAGAGAAAATGCCCAGTGTCTCATCAATACTAGGGGTCAGAGGAAAAAGCCCAGACTGCTTTAAACTGGTAGAAAGGAAACAGTAATTAAACAACCACTTGTTATTTACAAGGTATGCAGAAGACCATCACTGAGCATTGAACATTGAAGGTGATGGGCTACAACAGCAGAAGAGCACACTGTGTGCTTCTTCTGTCAGCCCAGAACAGAAAACTGAGGATACAGTTTTCACAGATTAACCAGAATTGGACAACAGAGGATTGAAAAACCATTGTCCAGTGTGATGAGTCTTAATTTCAGCTGCAGCATTTGTAAGATAGAGTCAGAATTTGACACAATGCAAATGCATGGCTCTGTCTTGTATCAGCGCTGTGTAATGGTGTGGGGATATTATCTTGTCACACGTTGGTCCCTTGTTACCAGTTAAGGATCGTTTAAACACCACAGCTTATTTGAGTATAGTTGCCGACCATGTGCATCCCTTTATCTTCTGATGGCTGCTTTCAGCGCTGTGCATGATGTCACAAACTGGTTTCTTGAACATTACAGTGAGTTGACTGTACTCAAATGGCCTTCACAGTCAGCAGATCTCAACCCAACAAAGCACCTTTGGGATTTGGTGGAATGTGAAAGTCGCATCACAGATGTGCAACCAAGCAATTCTGCAGCAACTGTGTGACTAACATGTCAATATGGACCAAAATCTCTTAGTGGAAGCTGCAATCTGATGAATTTAAAAAGCTGTGAAGGTTAAATTTCATTTTGGAGAAGAGGACAGACTTAATGAAGCAAGATCTGTGGAGCAGAGAGTCTGGTGAGCAAAGATTATATTTTTACACCACACGGAGTCTCATGCCACACCATAGTTTAGGTCGCATGTGCCGAATGTTTTCCCTCAATTTCTTACAACCTGAGCCTGATGGAGGAATTCATTATGTACAATCCAAGAATGTTAAAAAGAAAGAAGAGTGTAATTTTTCTAGTCGTGCTCATCACCCAATTTGCTATTTTCAGTCCTCTACCAAAAACTGCTCTTACTAAAGGTCTTAGCTGGAGAGCCAACATTTATTACAGGACATGAAATGATATTAAAGTCGGGTCAGTTAGGTCAAACATCAGTTTCTGAAATGAAGAAGGCAATGAAGCTGGAGTTTGAGGTTCATGGTTAGATCACAGAGAGACAGGCCACCTGTCAAAACAGGACTTCCAAGAAGCCTTTAAATAAATACAAATAATTAAAATGCAATCCAGTGTGGATTGGCCATGCTTAAAGACAGTATGGTTTTGATTTTTGTCAGCCATGATACCTCATATGTATCAAAAATGTAAAATAAAACTTTCAAGTTAACCCTTAACCCTTTAAAGTCTGAACTATAAAATTTATGAAATTTAAAGTGTCTATTGAACCTTTTTAACATTTTTTGTTGTTTGAATTTTTTATAATTACTTAATAATTAAATTTTAGCTTTGAGTTTTAATTTGTATCATATTTGCTACATTTTTTTTTCCACAGTTATTGCTTAAAAATGTATTGTGCCATTTTTTTAGATTCTTCAGGGCGGACTTTAAGATTTCTACATCAGCAAAATGATGCAGAAGTCTCAAAAACTTACATAAACTTGTGTATCAAATATGATGCACTACATATTAAGGGGTTAATAACTTGTCAAGGTGCTTTTGTTATTCCTTTAAGTTCCTGCAGTGTCTAAGAATATTTGTCTTCTACCATTTTAGTTTGACGGAACAAACTTGGGAAATATTCAAAGATGATAAAGGTCTTCTTTAATCATTACAGCCCAGTTAATGTTACATTTAAGGCTTTAAGTGCTGTAGTGAAGCAAAACACTGCAGCTTAACAACCACAAAAGCTCCAAGTTGGTCCTGATAAGCTGCATCAACATTTAAGCGATTTCCAACCGATGGACAGCCTCTTTCTGACTGTGGTCAGTACGAGCCGCCTGGAGTGGACCGGAAAGAGGTGCACTTCCAACAACAGCCTGGAGGAAAGCCAAGCGTTGCCACGGTGACAGAGCTGTGAAGAAAGTCTCTTTGTATTGTTACCAAGGCAACAACTGTGGATAGGTGGGGGGGAAGGGAAGGATAGATGGTTGGCAAAAAAAAAGTGTGTGGGGGGGGGGGGAGTCAGGGAGGGAAGAGAGAGAAAGAAGGGAGGAAAGGGAGGCACTGGGCAGAAAAGGAAATGTAAAAATAACAGGAAGGAGGTGAAAGAGAAGGTGAAGCATGATGAGCTGTTGTCTGAGGGAAGGAGGCATGAGCTCACGCTTTATTGTTCCTCCATCTCTGCCTTGTTTGGGCAGGATGATTCTCGACTGCGTGGGAGAATTTACAGTTTGCTGTAACCTCATCCCAAACAAAGTTACTCAGCAGATTCTTTTGAGTCAGATGGATGCATCAGCGCTGCTTTGAGACGGAAGCTCAGATAGGACACAATGAGTCAATGGTTCCTTTACCTGGAGGCACGTTCAGCACCTCTCTGCTATGGCTGCCTTTTCTCACTATTGCACGCCGCTTCTTCCTCCTTTCCATCTCCTCTTGCTCTCTTTGTCTCTCCGTTTTCCTCACAGCAGAGAATTGAGTCCAAGATTTTTTACATCTCTTTTTGCTGCGACTTCAAAACATTTTATTGGAGTCATTTTGATAACTTTTGAACTGTGTTGCTCCAGGGCTTCACTAATTCCCACTGTGTTTGAATAGATTGCATAAATCTAGCAGGGAAAAAATAACAGTGCTTCTTCTCAGCATTTCTCAATTCAGCATGCATGTGTCAATGGGTGTGAGGCACAAAATAAATTAATAAATGGGGGGAAAAAAGTCTTTTAAGTGGCTCCATTGCAGCTTTATCTGCACCATAATAAATATGATGAAGAATGTAATAATTTTACATTGTTGCAAGGCCAGAACAGTCCTCAGTCGACAGAAAGACTTGACAGGGAGAGGATGAATGACTTTATTCCGCTATGCTTCCAGATACATTTGACTTATGTATGCAGATTTATGCAACCCTCCCTCTTTGAGGCTGCTCGTCACTCAAAGGTAACTGGAAATCGCCCCAATTCTGCACTTCATATGCAGAGCCTTGCATTATAATGTGCATGAGGGAGCGATTAGAGGCAAATTGAATCAAATCAAACCCCCTGAAATTGCACAGAGATTGAAAAGATCCAAAAGGAAAGGAGTGCGTTATCCAAACAGCAACTTCTGCATCTCATCTTTACTGATGGACTGAAGACAATCAGTTATTTGGCAGAATAGAGGACATCTGCTCGTCGGCCCCTTTTA
The DNA here is from genome assembly GCF_013358895.1 of Oreochromis aureus. Lineage (NCBI taxonomy): Eukaryota > Metazoa > Chordata > Actinopteri > Cichliformes > Cichlidae > Oreochromis > Oreochromis aureus. Next base: position 22,296,800 of record NC_052949.1, read on the forward strand.
TAAATCTGCTGGTACAAATTCAAACATCCATCACTTTGTCCACACGAAATGTGTCCTGTTTTTCCCCCACAAAACAATCAGGCCACTGGAGTGACAGAAGCACAGCGGGAAAGCAGAGGAAAAGCTGCCTCGGCTCTATAATTGACATTCAAGGCAAGAAGTCGGAATATTCAAATGTGAGTAAGCTCTGTTATCTCACTTGGGAGTCGGCAGAGATTAGGGGATAGGTGAATGAGCGGCGCCCGGGAGGTATCACACTGCTTAAACTCCTCGTATGCAAACACACAAATTTGCACGAGTGCACTCATGCGTGCTCTATCACAAACATGCACACGCGCAACACCAGACTGGCAGTCCACCACACTCCTACAGAGACGTTTCTCTAACACACACCTGCACTCTATGACAATAGAAACTTAAATGAACACACACTTTATCTCTGTATTCTTATTACACATGTCGTGCTCGCAGGTAGGCTGGTGAGTGAAGGCTATTAGCTCAGCAGAGTCTTTCCTGCTGTCTGTTTGGGCTCAACTACAAAAGAAGGATCGCTGTTTCAAATCGATACCGCTGTGGCCGGATGCTGGCTTTTATAAAGAGAAAAGTTTGTATTACCTCTCAGCTAATATCCCATTCTATCAGCCTCTTCCTGCTCCCGCTCTTGTGTGTTGACTTACTTAAGTAAATACATAATTATTATCCGCACAAATCAGACTTAAAGCTACTTTCAGCCGCTCCCTTATTCCCAAGGGGTCGACACAGCGGGTAACCCTGTGTGTTTGATTGGGCTACCGTATGTTTTTCCATCTTCATTTCCTCAAAAACAAGCTTTCTTTTGCCAAAATGACCCTGCTGTGGAGAGCACAAACTGAAAGCGCCTCTCATCGCCCCTCTCAAACGCTCATGCACGTGCAGAGGCTGCTTGAGGCCCATCTTCTCTGCAGGCCATGAAACTGATCCGCAGGCCATCCCAGCTTTTGAGATGCTCGCACAGTTCCACCGAGGCTTACTGGGAAGACAATGAAAGCACAAATAATCATGCAATCGTGCAACAGACACAGACACACACACAGACACACAGTGTAAACACCTCAGACCTCCTACTACCAATGCACTACAGGAATATATGGTCTATTCTTTCACATTGTTTTTGCTTTTCAGCTGTTTGAATACAGGAAAAAAAATTGCACAAATGAAAACACATATTACATATTAATGCAAAGGTGAGACAAGGAATGTAGCGCTATATGATGAAAGCATGCTAATTTGCATTCTGCTGGTTGTGTAGTTCTTCAGTGTATGCCAGGAGCCTTAATCGTGTGGTGCAGTATGTGTGTATAGCTGGTTTCTGCTTCAGTTTCTCCCCACAATATGCAAAAATAAGGCTTTGGGGAAAGCTGTGTGAAGAAAATAAAGGTGTTATATAGGAAGTAATTTCAGCATCTCAGTTAAGTTTACAAATACACACCGAAGGACTGATGAGAAGATTGGGTTCTTAAATTTTTATTAACTGAGTCCCAATTTGGGCCAGCAAATATAAAGTAAATGTGGTTTATCATTGTTTATAATGTGTCTGTGCAGAGGATGATTATTTATTCTTTCATGAATTCTGTGATGCCTGTCAGGGCCGGGGTAAGTTGGGTTACTCTTCGTTTTTGGTTTCTTTCAGTGAATCCAAGTGGCAGGTGGACGAGTGGATTCCTTGTGGTCCTGTTCTTTTTGCACCTGCTGTGAATCAGCACGAGTAGCCGTCAGATCATCTTGACTTCTGTAGTAGTAACAGGGCTCATCGACCTAGCAACCAATATCCCTGCTTCTTTGCTCCTTACCTTCTTTGTCCATCTGCCTTCCAGTTTTCACCTCTGTGTGCTTGGATTCCGTTCCGTCACCTGTTCGCTGCTCCCAGGTGATCTGCAGTGCCTCAGAGGTTAATGGCTAAAGAGAAGAAATCACCTGGAAGACTTACCTGCATGACCACTCATTTAAAACCCGCTCTCCACCAGACATACTCCCTACTTTGCCTTTGCATTCATTGCTATCAAATAAACTGCTCTGCTCCTTTCCATAAACACCATGTGATTCCACGAGCAGCAAATCCTCTCTCTGTCCTCCCTCTGCAGAGAACCTATTGTTGGTCCCATTACAGTGAACTCAAGCTCCTCTTTACAGTCGCCTTTGCACTATTATCTCCACTCATACCAAACATGACCCTCCTGTATTATAATATGAGATTAACTGTGCACGATACTGGAGTGTTTTTTGCAGGCAGTTTTTTAAAACTGCTGTCTGACATCAGGACATGATGCCAATGTGTAAAACTTAAATGTTCAGTGTGGAAGTCTTGACAATTTTCTTGTAGTTTGATTTCCTGCCCAAAAAAGCACTTACACTGACACTAGGGGAAACAGCAGTTTGAGATGGTGGTGCGACCAAAATTATTGCAACAAATTTGTAATCTTGTTGTCTTCGAAATGGTTACATAGAAGACAGAGACCAGATTTGCGATCACTCTCAGTGGTTGGTGTCTTCAAAGAGACTTTGATGCATCAAGACAGCAATTACAGCAATCAGGCGGAGCTGGTTTGTGATATTACAGTGATTAACTGTGATAAACTGGTATAAAAGCAACTCTTTTGCCACCTAGATACAAGGAAATTCACACTGAACACAAACCCACATTACCTACTTACATTCAGGAACAACCAAAACCTGCAGGATGGCAATTGAGCTGCAAAATTACAGAGGTGCTCGGCATGATTAAGCTTAATCATGTTTGTTGAGTGCCAAACCATAATCATAAAAACATGATATTCACATTTAAATTTAGTTTAAATGTGAATGAGTATGAGTGAGTGGTGAGTTGTTGTTTTTTTTAAATGTTTTTTTAAGGTGGCCCTGCTACGTCAATTCAAAATAAATACACCCACCAAAATTGGATATGGTTAAATTATTTATTATTAAAAGTTAAGCAACAGTTTAAGGAAGAAGTATTAACTTGGAGAGAGTTGCTGCTGTATTCTCTAAGCATCTGTCTTCAAGTACTTCTACTGAATTCAGCTGGGAGGCAAAATGAAGCGAACAAACCAAGCAACGAGGTATGAAGTGTCGGGAGTTTTGATTCTTGTTAAAAAGGTGAGAGGACTGAAGTACCCACGAGTTACCAATTAGAGTTTAAAAAAATGACTTCCTGCCATGACAGCAGTGGCAACAACTTGTGCATCACAATAACAGGGAAAAAAGTAAGAACAGCAATAATAACACGAAACACACAGATGACATTCCACATCGAGTCTGACAGAAATATTTCTCAGGTCTGGCTCGCTGTGAAGAAGTCAGACTGTGACTTCATTGTTGGCCTGTTTTAATGAGGTTTGCTGGTATCGGGGTAGAAAGTGCAGGTAGATCCAAAGATAATGAAGGCCCTGTAGTTTGCTTTACTTCAAATGAGACTGTGGGGTGGGGAGGAGAGAAATTACAAATGACAAGAGTCACAACAAACAGGGTTAGATGGCATTTATGTGGAGCGGCTCATTTTGATAACTGTGCTTCGAGCTATTTAACACAGTCTGCCTGCTTTTCATCACTGCCATCACAGCAAATTTTAATCTTGGAGCAAAGAATTCAAACAAATCCTCCTGAGCGTCTGGAGTTTAAAAGCACACCTTTTATCATTCTCACTTTGATATTACTCATGAAGTAGTCAGTTGCTCTCTGTGTCCTCACTTTCTCACTAAGTCGGTAATTTACTGGCAGTTTTTGCTGGATTGTGAGTCTACACAGACATACGACGTGTGACTATATTAAGGCCGTGCTGTGGACACCGTTGGTTTCCGTTTTGTTTATCAGGACACTTTACAGATTCATAGTCGAAAACAGTAGGGCTGTGTGTGAAGCCTGTGCTCTGCTCATGTTGCTGTTGTGCATTTGATTTGAGAGTGAAGTTTTCCGTATGCGAATAAACAGATCAATGAGACCACTGCGTTTGGCACAGTGTCTATCAGCTCTCTGAAATAATTTCTCTGCCCCCTCAGACGTGGTCCTAACTTGTGTTAAATAAATGAATAAAATATGGTCAAAGTGAGCTTTGTGCAGACTGTGATCAGCTGACCTGTGCTGTTCCTGCTGCTGCTCTGAAGTTTACTGCTCTCTGTAGATTTCCATTCCAAATACTGACAGTATTGGTTTGTGTCATCTTTATACTAGAGAGTATAGAATTAGTATAAAGGTGGAATTCACTGAATTAATCTAAGTATTAGAGTTGGCAGAGCAGAGTTAGTATATCTCAGTTTGTTTTGCAGCGCATTTCACAATATGAAAAAACATAACTCCACATCATATACAGAGCCAGTATCAGATATCAAATGTCACTGAGCAGTACCTACCGTCTCTTCTTTCTCTCCTTTCTTGTCTTTTTTTACATCTCTTTTTGCATCTCTGCGAAGGAGTTATCTCTCATTCCTTTCTCTACCAGCTGGGCCTCTAGCTTGCAACAAACTGCACACAAATACTTTGTGCGACACATCTCTGCGTCTCCTCAGTCTGTCTCATTGCCATGTCTGTTTCTCCCCCAGACCCGGTGTCAAGCCCGTAGTGTCTTTCCTGTTTTATTTTGATAGCCTCTCGTCCCTGTTCAGCTTCACTTCCCCCGTCTCACTATGTTTATTCATTCCAGCTGTGTTCCTAGGTGTTTCTACTTTCCCTAATAACCCTCGTGTATATTTATTCCCTCAGTTCCCCCTTGTCAGGTTGTCTGTTCTTCTTGTCTCACATCACAGGTGTTCATGTTCTATATCCATAGTGTTTGGTATTCGGTTTTCCCTGTTTTGGTTCTACTTAGTTTAGTCTTAGTTTCCTTCTGCCTTTTATTTTTGTGCTCGCTTCTGGGTCCTCGCCACAAAATACACCACTTCTATTTTGCAATGCACTTTGGTGTTAGTACAGCATCTCGTGCACCTCCCAGTTTTTTGTAACTTGGATCATTTGCATGAGGATTCCGTTATTGTACAGAGAGTACTACATCACCTGGAAAAAACGAGGCAAAACATGATCACTTTGTTTCTGTTTGGACTTCTTCTATTCCCTTTCCAGTGCTGAAGCATTTATGAGTAGCCTGCAGCCAGTCAAGCACTCCGCATGCAGGATCACAAAAAGTCCAAAACAAAATGCCTCTGAATGAAACTGGATATCCTTACAGCAAACAAGATGAAGAAAACCTCTACTATAGTTGTGAGTGATGACAAAATATCAGTATCGGTGTGTTCAATCTCCCCCATATTACATAAACAATTAAGATTTGTCTGGAACAGGCGAGCCTCATTAAATCTTTTTCAACATGGAGAGTGGCATCAGTGCATATGAAACACGAGTTCTCAGATTCATCTGATTCCAAGGCCGGAGGACGACTACAACATCCGAAAATCCGCCTTCTGAAGCTTTAACAGCACATGTTTTAGGGAACAGTTTATTTAAACATTCAAGAGATACAGCACATCACAGGAGCTTTACTCCCCTTGCTCCCAGACTACACCAAGTTTCATGAAATTCTCTCCTTGGCAGAGGAACAATCAAAAATCCATGAAAATATACACGCCTTGGAAGAAGAACTAAGCTAAGCCAAAAGCTGATTTTTCTTTCTTTTTTTTTTTTTGGATTTAATGAATTCCCATACAGCCAGGTTAAATATTTCAATGGAGCTAAGCATGACTGACCTCACTCTTTGCACTTAATGAGCGGCGTTCTTAACAAGCACCTTCACTCCAACCCACTTAAACCTGCTTGTTATTAAAAAAAAAAAAACGGAACAATAAAATGGATTAAAATCATTAACATTTTGGTGCAAAGGCAGGATTAGAGTCAGCAAAGAGAGAACTAAGGAGATAGCTGGGAAGCGTGACCTGACAGACAGTGAGTGTCAACAGTTCATTACATAAACTGACACTAATTAGCAATGGGGAGCAGCTGTGTGGGCACATCACAAAGTCAGGTGACAGGTGAGAGCAGCAAACCAATCAGTGGGGACTTGTGGACAGGTGGAAAAATTCCAGCGACAGGAAACAGGTAGAAAAAAAATGACACACAGTAGTTGAAGGGGTGAGTATTAAACCATGACCACTTATTGGGTCTGCATTTTATTCCACTGTTCTCCTATTATCCAAAAAATGGAGATCTGATTTTCCATAGAGCCTAAAAACTCTTCATTTTTTGCACTTATTTACTGCAGATGTCTAGAATGCATTCCTATCTCTTCCCAACAAGCTTATATTTGCAGGGAAGAGGCTGCTGTTTGGTGCAGGCTGAGCTCAAAAAAGCGAATCCCAAACATGCCCCCGTTGACTCAACTCACTTACCTGCTTATGGATTTTATCAGCTATTAACTCGTTTTTATTCACTATCTCACAAAAACACACAGAGATAAACACACACACAGACACACACACACACTCGGGGTCCCTAACTGTTCGTCCGTCCTGTTCCGGGCACAGTGCCAGAGTTCGCAGATGGCATTAGTGGAAGATGAAGAGCCCGTCTCTGCAGCCAGTGAAATGTGAATGCCAGTTAGTACCCTAACTGCAGTGTGATCAGCCTCACTGAGTGTCAAAGACTTGTTGACAGAAAACAAAAGGAGCTACAGGTATTCTGCAAATATTTCAACAGTGAGTGTCAGACTTTGGATGGATTGTGCAGAGGACGTGAGGTGTGTCTCCTAGGTTTGTTGTTGTGAAGATGCTTTTTCAGCTGCTTTTTTTTTTCTACCCCTTTTCAGTTCACATGTAAATTTCTGGCAGGAGAGCCAGATACTTGCACAGGGTTTCAATGAATATTATTACACATACAGCTGAAATTAATTTGCCGTATTTGCAAACATGTCTCGTTAAGACAGGTGAGCTTAATCACTTCAGTGCTTCAAAAGGTTAAATTGCTGCATTTCCTCTCCTTGCAGATACAGGACCAAAAGCATTTATGTGGTAATCTCACCCCATACAACAGGTCGCATATCACAACAGACCCTTTGACACCGGTCTAATCAATAACACTATTACTGCACACAGTTTAAGTCAGTCACGAGCAGTGTTGGTCAAGTTACTTGAAAAAAGCAATGAGTTACTAATTACTGATTACTTCTCCAAAAAAGTAATCCCGTTACTTTACTGATTGCTTATTTTCAAAAGTAATTAGTTACTTAATTACTTTTCAAAAACATGACACACAACCTGAAAAAAGCAACAGACCTTTCAGCCCAATTCTATTTTTATGTATAATCCATCATATAAAATTGACTCAAATGGAAAGTCTCTTTTTAAAAATTGCTTTATTAGTTTTAAAATTTTAATTTTATGCACATTGCATCAAGCAAAAATTAAATTATATGCAACTGTGTTTGACTTGAAGAAATTGTTTAACATTTAAACCTATTTTCTGCATATTCCAGCATATATAATAAAATAATTTTTTTGTGTTTACACTCTTTCAAATAGATGCAAGTAAAACACAGCAAAAAATAGATAAAATCAAAGATTCAGCGACACTGAGTCCTGTCGCTCTTAAATCTATCATCACCTGTTTAGCAGGAGTGGGGTGGGTGGAGGTTTGCCCGGTGCCGCAGCGGTCATGTCAGTGGGGGGATCCACTGTGTGAGGGGTTCAGTGGTGGGGTTTCTCTGTGAATTTCAGACTCCCAGGATGGCTTGCTAGGTGCTTGCTCAGATTTGAAGTTTAATTTTTTGCTGTAGAAAGAAGTTTTCTTCCCATGCAGAGTGAACAGCCGACGCTAATGCTTTTGTCACTTTTTACAGATTAAAAGTCAAAGTAATGTCAGTACTTCAAAGCTTTAAACGCTGCATGGTCGTACTCTCTCCTGCACTCCATATTATCCATTGTTGATCTACACACGTCTGTTGCTGTCACAGACGTCTCACGCGCTTACGTCATTGTCATGAGACACTCTCACAAACAAATCACGACGGTTTAGTAACGCAGTAAGCACAACATGCTTATGGGAAAGTAACAGTAATCTAATTACTTTTTTTTGCAATAGTAATCCCTTACATTACTCGTTACTTTAAAAAAGTAACCGGATTCTCTGGTCATGAGAGAACATTAACTTTAGGAATGCCTTTTAACCACCTTCATCGTGAGATGCAGTCAGCAGAAATCCTCCTCACTGTAATGAGTATTTATAATTTACCGAATTTCATGTCATTGACTGCACTGCAGTCGTTTATCATCATGCATTACTTTTTACTTTAGTGTGAATGAAATCACTCGTGTGTGTGTGCGTGTGTGTGTGTGTGTGTGTGTGTGTGTGTATGAGTGCCATTACCTAGCCATCCATACGTCCGGTGTACTTTAAACTTGAGAGGTGCATCACAGGGGACCCAATTAAAAGGCACTGCTGAATTTGAGGTATTTCATATAAGGGCTGGCCTCATTATATGTCTGTGTGGGTTCTCAGTCATCCAGGTCACTGTAGATGAAAGCCACTGGACTTATTTTAGATTAGTTTAGTTTTAAAGATCTAAAAGCAGATGGAGAGTTCCCGATATTTGATGTAGGTGTGAATGTTTTGTGTCTTACATGTGACCATTAACTACTCACACTGAGTCAAAGACTATTAAGACAGACTAGGGTTTTAGTGCCATGTTCCAAATAACTTGGGTATCACATCTGAGTTAGCATGATCCAGAGAAAGTGAGGAAAAACAGGATTTGTCTCAGTGCTAAGCGTCAAAATGGAGCTATCCTTGTTTTGGGTTTTTTTTTCATTGCTCTGTCTATGACTTCTTTAATGAGTCACAAATACACAACAGTACAGAGGCAGTACAGATTAAAGGTTTACACAGTGTTAGTAGGGTTTACGTTCAGTGCCGCCATTGTGGATTGCTAACTCGGGCTCTTATAGTCCCTATAAACAGGTCTGACTCACAACCATAGTGTCTGTCTGCATCAATAACACTGCACTAGTACATGACACGGAGCCAGAAAGTCCACAGAGGCAACAATTATTCAGTAATATCTGCACAGTAAGCAATCAATATGGCCATTATCTTTTCCTTCAATACAAATCTATTTGACCATTAAAACATATTATCAGGCAGATGTGAGGCACCTATGTTTATCTTGCAGAAGTAACTATATCTTATCTTATTTACTCTGTTTCTAATGCCACAGGCTTATGCAGTGTCACTGGTAAATTACCGAAGGGGGCTCGCTGAGATAAGAGTGCACCCAACAAGAATAATGATGCTGCTCCAGCTAGCAAAGATGGCCTTCTCCAATTATTTTGAAGCTAATAATAACAATAATAATAATAAGGCTGTGCATTTTTTTTTTTAAATCTAGACATAATAGTACACAGAAAATGCTTCTAATGCCCTCTGGCATTGGGTGCACAGAAAAAATCATTAGTAGGATGTGTCTCTTATTTAATTTTTAAAGTTTCAATGATATGCATATGGTCAAAACATTATGGTTTTCTCATACACTACTTCATTTTTTAAATTTAATTTCACTTTATGTGCTTGATGAATGCGAGGCCAGCATTAGGAGCATGCAGACTTGTGATTGTTGTACATTTTCACAGTCGTGTGAAAAGTGAGTCAAGGCAATTGGGAAATGACTGTGACTGCCAGGCACAACCACTAATCAGTGCTACTTGCAGATGAGAAGTGGGCTGTTTGTGATTCCAGAGCAATGCGATTGGCTACTTCTCTTTTATTCCCTCTATCTCTGCTGGTTAATGCCTGATTATGCGTGACTGCGTGGGCGAATTTACAGTTTGCTGAAACCACGTTCAAAAAAAAAAAAAAGTTGCTCAGCAGAATAACGAATCAAAAACATGGACCAGCAGTGCATCTTTGAGGCAGAAGCTAAAAAAATACAGTCTGAGTGTGTGCTTTTCTCTCTCTCGCTCTGATTCAGCATATGTCTCCAGGTTGGCTGACAGATTATGTGAGATATTTATGATGAAGCGTACTTTTTTTCCTCTGAGATGACTGTGTCTTCACACTGTCAGAGACCTTCTAATAAATCCACTCATTCTAGAAGGTCACTGATTGCTAATTACAATGGCCTCATACAAGAACTGATCCCTTCACATTACAGCAGAGCATGAGTCTTTTCCACTTCTGCTCCAAAACACACACACACGCACACACATATCTGTCGCTATGGCAACACACACTCACACCTGGATAGTTTGAGTTGTTCAGCAGCTTGGCAAAAACCTTCCAGATGGGAATGGAATAATACACTAATAAGGCAGGAATGCCATGGAGCCATGGGGCCAACACACACAAATACACAAATTCCTCTGGTCCAAACACCAGAAAAGTGAACTTCTGATTAGACTGGTGGTTCCTATTTTCAGCATATTTCCTGATTCCTTCGTCTCAAAGTTATAGGTGTGTAAGAGAAGAAACTGAACCTTGTGGATTTATTTAAAAAGAAATGTATAGTCTCTCTTTCTGTTCTCCTATATTTCTCTCCTATGTTGGAATTTTTATTGATCTCTCACAGCACTCTTAGGCTTTGAAGGTGATGGGTCACAAGAACGCTGGGAGATTAGATGGCTTTCACTTTTCGAGGAAATGGAGCTAAAATTACTTGTTTGAACTTTGTACCGAGTACAGTTCTTCTACTGCTCAGCTCTCCTGCCGACTCCACACAGTAATGGCTGAATACAGAGGTCACCCATTTACAAAACATCAAATCTATCTGCCATAATGGTCTCTCAGGTAACCTCCTCACCACCTTCACATAAAGGACTTTGTCGCTCTTTGGTTTAACCAATGTATTTTTTAGATCCTACTGGTTTAAAAGCACAGCAAGTAATTTTTTAAAGGTTATTCAACAGAAAAAAGGAATGTTATACTCATAAATATGCATTGATTAGTTCATCATTTTATCTTCCAATAAATTATTGCATTCTCATAAACTTAGAATTAATCCATCAAGAATACACAAGAGCAGGCGCTGTTCCATCTAATCTCTAACACACGAAAGCATGCATAAACATACTTATTTCCCTATATTATCATAATCATCCACAGATTACAAGGTAGCTAAACAACAAGCTAATCGTTATAAACTAACATTATATCAGCTAATGTCAGACTGGTGTCCTAAAAATCACAATTTTCCTCTGATAAACAGTTTGATTACATTGTCACAATGAATGAGAGTTAAGTCACCAATGTTCAACAATGTAAGATCTATTTGGGAGAAAGTTTTACTAACATCGACAAACAGCAGCTAACAGGTTAACTGCAGCTACCAAATTAACAGCAGCTAACAGTGGCAAAAACGGCAGTGCTGCTTTCAAACAGAAAAGCTCAAGATATCCTCAACAACTCCCATCAGCATTACTGTCATTGGACAGAAGTGAGCTTCACTGACTCATCAACGATTATCGGACTCCTTTCACAAAGTTATACATTCTCCTCGACAGTAAATAGCTGTGCACACATATTGGCAGCTAGGTAAACATATTGGCAGCTAGGTAAACATATTGGCAGCTAGGTAAACTGACAGGCTAAACTCAGCCAAAGTTGTCTGTCCTACACCAGTGACCGTATCTAGTAGTGCTGTGCAATACTGCAAATTTTGATATCGATCTGATACCAAGTAAATACAGTCATCAAATCAAGCCTGTCTTAAACCAGAGACAATGGTAAAGGCATGTCACCTGGGCTAAGGAGAAAAAAGAACCGGGTTGTTCCTCAGTGGTCCAAAGTCCACCTTTTAAATGAAGGTAGATTTTGCATTTCTGAAGGAAAACTGGAGAGGCACAGAATACAAAGTGTTTGAAGTCCAGTGTGAAGTTGCCACAGTCTGTGATTCTGGGTGCCACAGCCTCTGCTGGTGTTGGTGGTTAGGCCACTGTGTTTTATTACATCCAAAGTCGAAAAGGTTTTCAAGCACTTCATGCTTTCTTCTGCTGGCAACCTTTATGGAGATGCAAATTTCCTTTACCAGCAGAATTTAGCACCACGGTGCTAATCCAAGTGAGAATCCATGGATTATTGTCAAGAGGAAGATGTGAAGCAACAAATACAGACAAGCTAAAAATCCAAGACCATTAAAGCAACCTGTGCTTCAATAACACATCAACAGTGCCAGAAGCTTATTATCTACATGCTACCCCACAGTGATGCTGTAATTTGTTGTAAAGGAGCCCAGCCAAGTGCTGAGTACAAATGAACAAACTTTTTAGAAGTCGGATATTTCTGTATTGTAAATCATTTTTTCATTAGGAATTCTAATAATTTGAAATGCGCGCATGGCTGATTTTCATGAGCTGTAAGTCATAAACATCAAAATTAAAACAAAAACACACTTGAAATATTTCACTTCATGCAGGATGAATACAAAATACATAAAATATAAATGACCAGAATACAAAAGTTTATTAAATTCCAAAACTGAAACTTTTTCACAATATTAAAATCATTTGAGATCCTCTGGTATAGTCCTTTTATAAAACTAACAAAAGCAAGCAGATATGAATGTATGAATTAATAATTTAACCCTAAAACAAACTTATTATCCACTCTGAGGCATTAAGCGTAAATTCAGCTGTCCTGCACTGACGAAAGAGCACTGAAGTTTGGTGCATACTGCATTGCTTGCCAGATGGCAGCAGAGGGAACAGGATGGATGGCTGGATGACTCAACTCCCTGACGTCATCAGTGCTTGGTAGATGTTCGATCGCTCGGCGGGTTCTTGGCGGATATATTCACACGCTGGAAGAATATCCCAAACTCTTACTGGACTAACCGGACTGACAATCGAAGCAGTTTTATGACTTTTCTTTAAGAACCAGTGGCAACATCTGGTTTAGAAGCTGGTTTTAAAATCTTTAACATGTACCAGCACCCAAGGTTTACATTCTGATTGGAAGCAATATTAAGACATGTCCATGTGTAATCTAGTCCACTCGGAGTGATGAATTTTTAATGGCATCTTGCTGTCATAATAAAGGTAAAGCCAAAATATGCCTTTCTTTTTACAGGCAAAATTGTCAAGTCAGGTTAGTCGATTCTATTTTTGAAAAACTGGGTCTTCATAAGGGTTTCTATATTTTACACCTATCTATCTGTTTTTAATTAGAGTTTTACTGGATTTCTCCTAGAGTGCATTGTGAAAAAAAGCAGGTAAACACCCTTGATGAGTCATTAGTCTGGCGCAAGGCCTACAGACAAACCAACACACTCATTCTTAGTGGTGATTAAATTTTTGACATTCACCTGAGTGCAGGGTTTGGGATATGCAGAGACTGATTAATGCAAGTACAGTGGAAGTTTCCAATAAAGCTTTACTGTGTTTTTTTTTTTCTTCTTTTCATTCTTCAAATGCAGTTTAGTTTCACACGTATAGGCTAACCAAATCTGTCTACATGTGTTTGCATTCTCATGACCTTCCTCGTCAGCACAACTGCAACACAATCAACACTCAACACAGAATAGTATCAATATAACGGAGTCAGGCGCACAAGATTACTACGCAAGCTTTCACACTTTTCATTCAAATGCCATAAGGACTGGATTTATTTGAAGTAATTAGTGGCAATATTCCAGCGACGCACACACACACACAACAACACACAGACATGCACACGCACTGTCCTAGAAAAGTAAGTCTTTAAAAGCATTGCTTCTGTTCTTGATGATGAAAGTGACATATTAACTCTTTATTTTTCCAGAGTACGGATTTATGAATTACAACCAATAATGCTTTGATCGATGGGAGAAAAAAATAACGGCCCCATTTTCCAGCCGACAGAAAAGCAGCAGCATATGTCAGTGTCATGGCACATTTCGTAATTCCCCGGCTCTGAAAATAGGGAGGAGAAAACATTTGTTTTGTGTTGTCTTAGGGGTGTGTGGAGTCACCTGTAGAAAATAAGCCTGGTGCAAGAGGTTTCAATTTATTAAACAGAAATATGGAGCAAACTTTTTATCCATGCTAGATATGCACACACACACACCCACACAATTTATTCGCACATTTCTGTAATAGTGTATCTCCTCCAAGAGGTATTCTTTAATTATAAAGTAACAGGATGAGTAAATATGAAAAAATAAGACCTTTTCACACAGAAAAATGTCTTGTAGATCCTCTTGGCAAAAGTATTCACTCACCCATCAGTTGTTTAATTTCATTGCTATTAAATATTCCACCGTTAAATGTTAAACCAAAGTATTACAACAAAGTGGAAGTGACTGGGAATGACAGCGATTCAACCATGAAGTGGTTGGCCCTGTAAAATTACAGAGCGGGGTCATGCTCCCAACTTTGTGGGAACAGTCTGGGGATGGCCCCTTCCTGTTCCACCATGACTGCACCAGTGCACAAAGCAAAGTCCATAAAGACATGGATGAGCAAGTTTGGTGTGGAAGTACTTGACTGGCCTGCACAGAGTCCTGACCTCAACCCGATAGTACACCTCTGGGATGAATTAGAGTGGAGACTGTGAGCCAGGCCTTTTGTCCAACATCAATGTCTGATCTCAAAAATGTGCAGTCTTCTAAACCGTGTGGAAAGTCTTCCCAGATAAGTTGAAGCTCTTATAGCTGCAAAGGATGTGCTGATTCCATATTAAACACTATGGATTATGAAAAAGATCCCACTCATGTTCATCTGCGTGTGAAAGCAGAAGAGTGAAAACTCTTTTTTTTAATATATAATGTATGTATGTACCTGTGACCGCAGCATCAACTGAAACTTTTGTTCCAGTAACTACAATTCATAGATGGGCAGTCAAAACATTTGCCTACTAGCTTTGTGGAGCGTTTCATCACATCTTCAACATGAGCTTGACTCTGCAAAGTGTCCATTCGTTGCTTGTGTCAAAGACATCTTGTCCCACTGTGGCCCTAAGGGCTGCAGACTCATGACACTGGCATCACACATCATGAAGACCCTGGAGAAATACAACCAGCTCCATCTCATGGTCAGGCCACAGATGGACACCCAGCAGTTTGGAGCTAGGGACAACATTCGCTTCAGCACCATCAGACCAGCTCTCCTGGTTGATAAACTGACAGCAATTAAGGTGGCTGTGTCACTAGTGACTTGGATAGTTAACTAGCTGCCTAGCAGACCATACTGCGTGCTCCTGTAGCACTATACATCGGATCAATATCACCACAGTCCTGCAAGGTGCCACCCTGTGTCCCCTTCTCCTTGCCCTGCACAGAGATCAGCCACCTTCAGGAGTTTTCTGATGACCCAGCTACAGTGTGTGAGGAAGACCAAAACACCAGTGAACCCCCCCCTTCGTTCCATCGATGGGGTCTGTATGAAAATAGTGAATGACTACAAATACACTGACAATAATCTGCAATTCACTAAATACAAAAATGCCTTCAACAAGAGGTTAAAGTCATCTCTGTTTTCTATAGCTGCTGAGGTCTTTGAAAATATGCTCAAACACCAGCAGACTCAAAAAAAAAAAAATCTACAAGGCCAATTGCATTGTGGGTGTGGAGCTTGACTCTCTTGAGTCTCTATCATGTGCTTGAGAGTTACAGCAGCACATTGAGTAATTCATTCCACCAACATGCACCATAGAAAACCACAGGAAATCACTCCTACTTGTGACACCTGGATTATTTTCACTGCTATTATCTTGTAGCTGTACATAATATTTGGATTATTTATTTGAACATACTGGGGTTTATAAAAAGAATGTAATTAGGATACTCTGTTTATGACTCTGATTCAAAGCAAAAAACATATTTCTTTTATGACTTATTGCAATCAGAGGGCCAACTGTCTAATTTTGCCTTACCAGCAGCTGCTTCTCTTGCACTGGTTTTTAGAAAACATGACCACCGTGGCCCCAAGTAAGGAACAGACAGTTAGCCTATTAGCCTGATTGCTCAGTAAGCCACAGTATGCTGGAACACGGCTTCTGATATAGTAGCAAGGGCAGAGATGCCAGTGGAATATGAGGTGGCAGAAGATGAATATGGATGATACTCGAACAGCTGCACACAGTGGAAATGTTATTGGCATGTGCTGCTTAGTGTGCCAAAAAATGCTGTGAATAGAAACCACCATGTGGCTCATTGTGCCAGTTGGAACACTGACTGTGCACAGGATGGAGATTTTTGTTGTTGTTGTTGTTCTTAACCCTCCTTTTTAGTTAATATGTCTAATAAGACAGCTTCTCCTGACTGAGCCGACTGCGCTTGACTGACGTCTCCCTGAACCATATGCTAGTTTGCATATTACCAATCAAAATAGAACAAGTTGTACTTTTCAATATACTGAGCACCGTGACAAGTAATTTCGAGGGTACGATCGTGCACCTTCAGCCGATGCAGAAGCTTAATTAGCCAGAATAACTGAAAACACTTGAGCGGGTGTGCAGGACCCACACAAGTGTTATTAACGCTGGGAGCTCAACGGCGTGCGTACGAGAAGCTGTTTATGGAAACAAATGTTTTTGGGTCACAACTGAAGCCTCATGTATCCTCCCTCTGAAGTTCCTGACTTCTATCTGCAGGATTTTATTGGTCCGACATCATGATTGGCTGATTAAGTATTTTCATTAACATGGGCATGTGCACATGTTTCTACATGCTAGTTTAAAAAGGACAATTTTTTAATCTTCTCTTATATCTCATAATTCAGTGTGCAATTTGGAGATGTGTTGCATCTGGAAACATTATTCTTTTGATTACAGCTTAAATTATTTGCTGTCTAATTTCAGCCACTGTCTACTTATTAAAGTTTACTTTTTGTTAATTCTTTTATCAGGACCTTGGCCCCTTGCGTATCCATGGTAGATCTGGTTACAGCGTTTGATGAAGTTTTCAAATAAATTTGAGCTCACGTCAAAGAGATTCTGTAAATGTTAGAAATGATTCCTTGACACTGAGCGCATGATTACTCCAACAAGTGGCTCTCATTCACTGTCACACACTATCAGAGGTGCTCCTGATCAGTTTTCCACGTTGTAGCTCTTTGATAGTACAGATGTGAAGTGAGAAAGGTGGTTTTCATAAACCAGTGCAGGGCGAACACACGGCTGAATGATGATGAGTCGCAATGTGACGAGGCTGACACGAGTGACTTCAAAGCCACTGGAGGGGAATCTACATTAACTTCCTGACAGCATTTCTGCATACGGCTGGGTGTGCACTGTGCAGGCGGGGCCGCGCAAGAAGTAGCACGCGCATGGGCGACATGCGCTCATACCCACGGAAAGCAAGAAACAGGCAAACAAACAGATACACGAGCGCACAAACACCCATCAATCTCCTTCCTTTCACCGCCGTGTCCCGTCTCTCCACCTTGGCTTTTCCCCGCTCCATTCTTGCTTTCACATACAAACACACAGCCACACAGGTGAGGTAATTGAATGTGACAGCAAATCCTGAGAGGGTTGTTGGCGGGTTATCAGGTTAACCTGTGAAATATAACCCACCTGACACCAGCGGGATGCTCTGACACCTACAGCAGAAATGGTTGAACCATTCCAGCAGAGACTGGAGGGTAAACACGGTGGGTTCCTCTTCTTCAGCAGACGTATTTTGACTTGGCCCGAGTTCACCGTAACCTCCGAGTAATAAAATTAACGTAATCGAGTCCATCTTTATCATAAACTGCTAAAAATCTAATCCACACTGAGGCCAGCACACAGACCGGACAGCACCAGGAAAATTACATTTAAGCTTTAAACAGAAAAACAGAGATCCAGTTAAGACTTCAATAGCCAATAGTTCTGACACTGCATTCTGGCAAAAGCAGGCCCTTCTTCCTCTGCACCAACTGTTTACCTGCATGCAGCCAAAGCCTGCTCAAACATGACTGGTCAACAGAAGTCAGATTAGACGCAAGATCCCAACAGATGCTAGAAAGCTTTGAGCACCATCAGTCTTGTGGCTTGCCTGGAGATACCTTTTGACACCCTGGCTCTCCATCAAAGGTCCACACTGTGTCACAACAGTTTCATAATCATCATCTCGTCAGGAGTAGGAGTGAATTAGGTTACTGGTATGCTCTGCGCCTGTTGCTCTATAACTCTAATTAACAGGTCTTTAGTTGAGTACTCCCATGTCAAACGCTGCAGTCTATTAGAGGGCTTTGCCATGTAAGATAGGCTTACATGGCAAAGTTGTATTCTCTCGACTCAAATCTCACACTAGATTAAAGGAAGCACATGCATAGCCTGCTGGAGGTCATTTTGGAAGGCTCTGGCAGTCTTTTCCTGTTGCTCTTCACAAAAAGGAGCAGATACCAGTCCTGCTGCTGGGTTAATGCCCTTTCACGGCTCTGTCAGCTCTCCCTGTGCAACAGCCTGTCTCCCATGATCTCCATGTTCTTGAGCCTGTGCTGGAAGACACAGTAAAACAAAGACCATGTATTGGATATGCCATCCTGGAAGAGCTGGACTACCCGTGCAACCAGAATGTTCTGCAAGTGCTGTTTCATGCTACTAACAGCAACAAGAACAATAAAAAAACTAGAGAAACATCAGTCAGCTGGGATCAGGAGAGAACAATGGTGCGTGGCGACCACCTGCTAAACCTTCCCCTTTTTTAGGGGCTGTCTTGTTGTTGCCTCTCCAGTACATGCGCACATGTTGTAATCTCCTTAAGTTTAAGAGGCTTTGTGTTAAACTGTGGTGATCCTGTGCTCCCTTTGTTTTCTTGAGCAGTGTGTAAAATGATTTTTTTCTTGATGCATAAAAGATATTCATACTAACCTCATTCAACAGGTGGATGTTTCTTTATGTTTTCCAGAGAAGTAAAAGTTCAGCATTTCTCCTTTTTTTCCTGTGGTAAAACCTCGAGAGACTTACGTCATTTATGTATCTTTCCGAGTTTGTTCCCGACATAATCAGACACCCGTGAGTGGGAGCGATTCCAATCAATGATCAAGGCTGCATAATCAACTAGTTGCAGCAGAGCACATGTGTCTTGTGGCCACAAAATCAACCAAGATGTGGGAAAACATTAATCAAAATTCAGGAAGGAAGTGTAGGTCATGTGCATGGAATAGCATTTAGTGTGAGAAGCGGCCTTGATTTTATTTGCATACACATATTAAGGCCTTGGAGACTGAGGGTTCTGCACAGCATTTATTCTGTTCTGTTACTGCACTCTTCTCAACAGATATTGCGTTGGGAATCTGCCGGAGCCGCTCTCCCACTTTGCTCCTTTAATCTCTGGAATGCTTTTAACTTCACCTTTCACATCTAAATGTGATTTTGAGTTGGGTTCAATCACAAGTTATTATTGATCTCTAGCTCTCTTCCACAGCGTGTCTTTTGTCCTGTCTTCCTCCCCCCATTCCTCCCTGGTTCTGCCAGAGGTTTCTTCCTGTTAAAAAGGAGTTTTTCCTTCTCACTGTCGCCAAATACTTACCCTGGGCAGTTATCTGATTGTTGGGGTTTAGTCTGGTTTTTTTTCCTAATATTCTTGGGTCTTTTCTTGAAAATAATAAAGCACCTTGAGACGATGGTACATGTGATTTGATGCTACATAAATAAAACTGAATAGAATTGTTTTTTTACTTGGTTTACTTCAAAAGTTTTCTCTTAATTTTGTCTAAATATTTAATGTAAAATTTGAGGGTATTTGACCTCACTGTAAAAATGACACAGCTTTAAATACTGTTGTTTTAATTTTACATTTTATGTGTACTAGGTAATAAACTTGGTGTGTGTGTTTTTTTTTCTTTTATTCTGAAACAGAAGAAATGCCGTTTTCTCCTCTAAGCACAATACTCCAGTCTCATGCATATTAAATCCTTTTTATGATGTTCAGTGCACTTCGATAGTAAGCACATACAGATGTTGCAGCCAATATTGTTCAGCGTCAGCATTTAAATCCCTCTTGTATCTGCTGTATGTCTCCTCCATTGGGGAGAGGATGTAGGTAGAAAAGGATTAGGGGTTTTATGCCTGAATTTACAGTGTCAGAAACATAAAGAAATGCTTTGTGAGAGAGGATGTGGTGAAATCTCAATTGTGCTTCTCGCTTGGCAGCAGAACAATGTAACAGTTTACACGGAGTTGCAGTTGTCCTTAACTGATGCAGGAGTGTGCTGATGTCTCCTGCCATAGACAGCCATCGCGAGTCAGAGACCTGCCACCGTGTTATTGACAGCTCGAGATTCAAAAAACACCCATAACCAATCAGTCAGCAATTGTCATTTCAAGTTTTAAAATCTATGTGCAAGTCTGCTGCTGTTTAAGTGATACCAACAAAGCTCACGCATGATGAAATGCAGCGCAATCACCAGGAAGGCGGTGCGTTCTTGCTATCAGCCACTTCTTCGACACAATGAAAGAGTTTTAACTCTTAGGGCCACAAACATCAGTCAGTGGTCTTCAGTCGCTCACTGCGACTTTGATCTGCAGCGATAAAGGTGACTTTGAGGCTATCTGCACGCAATCGTCGCTTGATAACACAATGATGACTGACAGTATAATGACAGATGACGATCAGGAGAAGGAAAAGATGGAGGGTTGAAAGAGATAACGTTGCTGATGATGAAAGCGCTACTCATGTGAGGGATAGAAAAGTAAGAAAAGGGCCAACCCCCATAGCCCTACTTTTCCACCATTCAACCCACGTGCAGGAGTTTTGTATTCACTGTTGGAGCCAAGTTTCCGTTCTGCCCCACTTTCCCTTTGCCTGTATATCATGCAGGAGGATAAGTGAGTGTTTGATCGGGATTATATGGTCATGCTGATGGTGCTCATTACAAAGACAGTGAATCCTGGACTCCGAGCTCAAGAGAGAAGTCTAAACATGTTCATTAAACCACACTAGGTATAGGGATATTGATCAGTCGCTTAGTCTGTACATTATTTCGGCACTGACTGAAATATTTAAACAGAAACTGTATTCAGAGTTTGCCTTCATGTTCTCTACAAACAGACAATCTTAATCACATCTTAGTCACACTAGAGTAAAGCTAGGACAGCAATCTCCCTACTACTAGGAAAAAGTAGTGGTTGACTGATAAATGCATAGAATTTCTTTGAATTTGGCAACTAATTGCAGTTAGTTGCAGAGAGCAAATGTTCTCTGGTAGGTAGCAACCAATCACCCAGATTGATGAAGGTTTACAAACTGCTATCTAACTCATTACGCAGACAGGTTGCCAACATATTGCAATCAGTATGAGTCAGTTGGTTGCCATCTGGTTGTAATGTGTTTATATTGCAGTTAAATCTCTGTCATGCAGCAACTACATCACTATTTGTTGAGGAATTTATGGTTCATATCTATAAAGTTCTGGCAGGATTATGAATACAAGAAGTTAATGTGAATTTCTGTGTACCGACATGGCAATAGATTAGCAGTTTTGCAGATTTTCAACAGTTAATTGTCAGTGTAGGAGCCTTAGATGCAGTTTGTGGAGTTTATATGATTAACATAATTTGGATTAATGATTAAAACTATAAAGTTATGGCTCACTTGCTTAGAGTTGTTTTGTATTGGAAGTAATACAGATTAACATATTAAGAATAATAAAATAAGTTTGTAGTTTGATTTCTTATGCTTAAAACTTTTATTTTGATAGTCTGGCAGAGACAGGAAGTTAGGTGAGAGGAGAGTGGAGCCACAGTTTTTTAAGCTCTCAATCTCTCTGCATTAATTTGAACTGAACTTTGTAAGCCTTTGATAATTCTGGATTCAGTTACAAATGTGCAAAACAGGTACACAGTGAGTAAATATTTAAAAACTATGTCAAGGACTCCTGTTGATTTTTGGATAAGGAAGTAAGGGACTAAGTCGAGCTAAGGCTTCATTCACTGGAAAGCTACAGTCACAATGTCAAAACCAAATTTGGTTATTCTTCTTTAATCCTGCCCTGTCAGAGTTGTTGTGAGCTATGAGGTCATCGTGGTGGTCCTGAACTTGGCACTGCAATATGAGCAAAGAAAGCTGCAAAAGTACACAAAACACAATGGAAGTTGAATAAAACACAAGAGAATTAGGGGGAAAAGTCTCACAAAGCACATCTGAAGTATTTTTTGGGAGATGTTAATATGATGGAAAAGCTGTGGAAGTGACATGTTAAGAATCGCAATGAGATATACTTAAAAAAGCAGAGGATTCTTCCATGTTGTGAGGGAGAAAATGCAATGTATGTTTTAATCGCATTACTCAAATAATACTGTAGATACATGTTTGCTATTAGCCTATTACTGTTGGCTTGTTGCTAACTTTACTGTGTGTGTGTGTATTAGAAACTATGGGATCACCAAGGGAACGCACCATGAACACTAAGCAGTTTAAATCCATGTATATAGAGAAAATGATTGCACAATATGAGTCAGCTGATCTGGTTTATAGAACATGGCCAGTTCAGCAGCTCAGTTTAAAGTTAAAGTGCTTATTTTGTTTCTCTTCTGTTTTTTAGCATTGAATGAAATATCTGGCGATCTATATGTTTTTTATGCTGTGTTGATGCAAACAGGTTATTTTTTATGTTATATATTCTAAGGCAAATACGCTCACTCGCCACCAAATTTGCACTCGCCAACTTAACCCCATTCAATCGCAAACTAATTAAACAGACAGACTCGGCCTTATTGCCATTATATTGCCATATTGATGCACCGGGGTCACTTTGAAGATGCAACTGACTGCGAGTGGTTGCACATCTGGTCCCCTGTCTTCAAAGCAACCATTTCAAAGGCAACAAGATCGCAAGTTCATTGCACACAGCTGCAATAATTTTGCTCGTGTTGTAATCTGTTACCAAGTGTGACTGCAACATAGATGATAGCGTACAGGCTGCCAGTGCTGCTTTTAACTTTGCACTAGTTTTAGCACGATGCCAACCTTAGTGGACAGATTCAGCATTTGGTCACCACGTCAATACTCTCACCTAACAATGGTTACACATAATATATTCTACATGTACCCCCCGTCATGGCCGCGATGGCCATGAGTTAGAGGAGTGGACCCAAAAACAGACACGGGAGAGAAAACGAAGTATAACAAAAAGCGAGCCGTTTATTAAGGCTGATATCAAAAACAGAAAACAAGGCAAGGCAAACTGGGGAAAAACTAAACTAAAACCTTAACATGAAAACTATGACATGGACTGTGAGACTTGAAGTAGCAGGACACAACACGACACAAACGACCCGACACTGAACAGAGTGAGACAGAGTGGAAACACCTGAAACACAGCTAATGCAAATGAACATGACAGGGGGAGCAAAACTAAACACAGTGAACATGGAGCCCAAGACCTTCAAAATAAAACAGGAAACATGGAGAGACGTAGCCCGGACGCACAAGCTTGACACGAGAGGGAGCAAGGGAGGGAGAAGGAAACTGAACCACAGGGGACATGAGAAAGAAGGAACGAGACATGACAGGCAGAGGAAACATACATGGATACACGCAGACATGAAATACATGGGGAGACATGGAACACAAGGAGAGACACATGGGAAGAGATAAGGGAGACGAGGGCAAAACATAAGAGACATGGATGATAACATTGACTAGACTAAGCCCTAACTAAAAGTAACACAAGAACTTAACATTATTCCAATATATGATAAGAAATCAAAAATACAAAATAAACTCAAAATGCTGGGTCACAGACCCGGCCCCCTGACACCCCCATCCTAATGTAGTACCTTTGGGCATAAATTTAAGGTGCTCTATTGTGGAAATATATTTATGTTTTTTAAATTAACTCAGAGGTACATTACTGATGCATCGCCTTGTACATGTAGAATTTTGCTGTTATTTCTTTTCCCAGAAAAAAGTCAGTTCAAGCATTTACGATTTAATTAATCTAATCTTTCAGCAAAATCAGTGGTGGGCAGGTACGCTTGAATAGGCAGCAATTTAAGTGTGTGTGTGTGTGTGCGTGTTTGTTTGTTCCTTTGCAATTAATATTCTGGTTTCAAAATGCTGCTGTGAATCCTTTCATAATTGTGCATTTTTGTTAAATAATAAGTGGTTATGACCTCTGAATTATAACCAAAAGCTGAGCTGGATCTGGTCTCGCTGATCAGGCTATACTTAAATCCCTCTTCACAAATGAATGTGAGCGTTGTGACACTATGACATCTTTTCTCTAGTTCCTCACAGGAGCTCGTGTCTAATAGTCATAGATGTGAGCTCCAAAGAACAGACTGCAAACTTTGTACTGGAATGAATTCTCTGAATTTATTTCGGGCTCCTTTTTCTGTGCATAAAGGAATGGGGTATTTGAGAATGGATCACAGGTGTTTGAGAGATAGATATGGCTCTTTAACACAATTCTGTACTTCACACACTTGTGCGTACACATACATTAATGTGTAGCCAAGGGCAGCTGGCTCCAATCCTATTGAAGGAGCTATTGGTGGCTTTGGAGAGCCATGTGGATTTTGCATATGCATATGTAAACATGCACTCACAATGCAATGCTGATAAAATTTTATCTGCATCAACAGTGGGTTACAGATACTGCGTGGAGCTCCAGTGTGTGTAGTTCTGTGTAAATATGCTCACATCGCCTTTCTTCATTTATTTGAAACTGCAGGTCTATTGTTTGTCGTAGATACTGCAATTTGCCTAAAATCTGATGGACTTTGTTAGCTTTTGTGTTGTGCTTTTATGCGCCCACATGGGATTTTGCATATCTGTGTCCTTTTTCCTTAGCGCATTCGTGATTTGGGGATGTTTTGCTGTGAAGCTCCATGCCTGCTAAAGTGCACTGATTACATCTATATAATATAAGGCTACAATATTCTATAAAATGAATCATTTTTATTATACTAAGTGTTATTTTATTCCTCTTTCAAGCAAGTATTTTCATACAAAGTGTTCAGCTCCATAACTAATTATAAAGACATTATGTCGTCCTTCTACCCCTGGGGCTAGTGTACTGAATATGATCCTGATCAAAGTCCACCAAGTATCTTGTAGCTTGATTTTCCAGAAAAAAACAAGATTCCTGATAACATAGTATTCATGTGATTGTTGCAGAATTAGGTTTAAACCCTGTGGGATGCTCACATGAGAGCATCTGCTTCCACATTACTGTACATAACAGATAACTATAGAGGAGCACAGCAGCCTGCGTGGATGCCAGTTTCTTTGTTATGGCTTTGATGTCCATGTGAGGCGGCACTCCCGCAGGACATGCTGCGCTCACTCCAGTGTGGATTGGCATTTCTGGCAGTAATATACACTGTAAAAAAAATCCGTAAAAATACAGTACAATCTACCGTATAAACGTGAAGGAATTTTCCGTATTAGTCATTTACAGGTATTTTTCCGTATTTCTCAACTACTGCAATGCATTGTGGGAAAAAGGACCCAAAAAAGGAGGGAAAAGTCAGAGCAAGAGCAGCCATTAGACTTCTTTCAGGCTTCATCTGGATTTTGGACTCTGGAGTTGGAGAAACTGCCTTCAAATTTCCGTGGTAAGTATTAAAACAAATGTTTTCTTTTATTAAAATAATTTTTTTCAAAAGACTCCGCATTTTTATTTAGAAAGAATTGTTAATTTATTTGTTATCTGGTTTCGGCTGTCTCCAGACAAGTCAGGAATATTTTGCTGACTCATTTTTAAATAATCGTTATTTAGGTTTAAAAATTTTCATTTTAGTTAATGTTAAAAATAATTTTTACTGTGATACCACCAGTTCTGCCCTTCAGTGGCTGAACCAGTTTTCATAAATATTATAGTTAGCTGTCTGTGTCTTTCTGGGTATTACACAGCTGTGACTGCTAACTAGCTAATTAGCGAAAGTCAGCGATGTAGATAACTGGGAAAAGGGAGAACTTCATGGTATGTATAGAGAGGAACAAATTATTATAGGAGTCTAATAAGTACTATATCAATACCTGTGTTTTACAGTTGGCTCTACTGTACACTTTAAAGGGTTTCGGGCAAAATTACACTAACCCTAGTTTAAGCCTCAGACCTTCCTGGCTGACGCTAGCAAATGCTAATGTTAGCCTCTGATTTGGGCTGCTAAAGTAAAGACTTTTTAGCTAGCTGACCAGCATAGATTATTTCGGTGGTTAACAGACTGTAGTGGTAATATTGTTGAAAGTATAGTTTCACCTCATTACATTTACAATTATGTCTATTTTGTAGCACATAGAAATGTTTAGTTAATATTTGCAGACAGACACATTTTCCTGTAACTGTGTTTTTACTCCAACATTTGTTGAAAATGTAATTTATGAAATGCTGAGCAGCATTTCTAGTATGTGGAATATTTTTGTCACCCCACTGTGCTAATGTGATTAAATAGTAATAATTATTACTAAAAATTCAATAATTAATCAATAATAACTATATCTTGATTGAATTATATTGTAAGCGCAGTGCTGGTGTGCAGGAGCTTTATATGCCTTGTGGGGGATGCTGACATATTATAAACTGTTATGTCTATATCAAGCTTTTAGCCAAATATAAGCAGAGATATTTGTGTCTTTCTTAAAAATTCAGATCCTTAAAGATTATTTGAGAAATGGATCAACAGCTATTACTACTTGAAGTACTCTAAATCCTGCAGTGGAAAAATATCCCTTATTTCACCTTTGATCACACACTTTGGTTTTCCAGTGCAGAGCAATGGCCAAGCAAAGGAAAGACTTCCCAGTGAAAAAGAAGATGAAGATACAAGCTGGTGATGATCCAGAGCAGCTGGTCTCAGGAAATGAAGAAAAACCCTGATCACCTTTTCCACAGAAACAAGGTGAGTTTAATGTTGTGGTTGATTTAGTTTTTCAAGGTATGTATGTTACTTCAATTATAAACTGCTTTTGTTGCAACAGAATGTTGTTATGTGTATGCAACTCTACGTGAATTATAATCATTTGTAGGGCTGTGTGATATGACCAAAATCTCGCATCCCAATATAAGACATATCTCTCCTGATAACGATATATATCACAAAATAGTGCATTTTCTGTAAATTCTGTGATTCTCGGCAACTCGACTTATGTGAAGTGTTTTCAGTTTGGCGTCGTGTACCTGGAGTCGAGTGCTTTGACCGATGCATGAAACTATACATTTTTAGACATGAGTTTAAATGGCGCCATTTTCTTTCTGAGTATTTGTTACACGCTGCCGTGCTGCGAGGAAAAGCCTGTTCTAATGTTTGAGTCTAAGGATTATCTTGAGCACTTGACGGCTCTTTTTGCTTTTCATTCGTAAACTCTCTCGAAACTCTTTCACGTGATTCTTGTGTGGGTGGTTAAAGAGGTTTGTCGTGTTTGAGTGGTGGTGGGGACCAGTTTGTGGCATAATTTGCATAGTACAGTTTTCTGGTCCGTGTCAGACTTTTCATAACCAAACCATGTCCATGTTACAGAGGTAGTCCCTCGTTTAACAATAAGGTCCTCGATTTGTTTTGACTGGTCCATCTGCTTGGAGCTAGCTGGTTCTGCCTCATCCTTGCTGGCCATGCTGGTATTCTCTGTGCCTTCATCTGCGTGGTGACTGTAAGCGCCATTTATAGTTACTTGATGTTCTTATTTGAGGTCATTTGTTTGATGCATATTCTGAAATTTTATGTTTGAGAATAATGTATATCATTTCAGTTCATTTTAAAAAGTCTCAACAGAAACTTGAGCTTTATTGTGAAAGGTTTATGTGGAAGTCCGTCCATAGTGTGGTTATTTTAAGTATAAGAGAAGGAGAGAACTTTAAGAAATAATATAGCCACTACAGTGACCATCACAACCACGAAAAAAAATATTGCCGTAAACAGTTTATTTTGCAACACCACAAAACAAATGATAGCGTATAGCGATAGACATTTTATATCGTCATCTGATATATATCGTCATATCGCACCATCCTAATCCTTTTTTGTTTCTGTTGTTTATGTTCAAGGTAAAAAAAATCATAAAAATACAAACTTTTTAAAAATGTCTTGTTGTTTCTCTTTTTTCCTCAGAATAAATTGCGACTAGTCTCAATGGCTGAGATGGAGGAGCAACACAGCGACATCGTCAACCTGACTGCTGCAGTTCCTGTATGAACTGAGCAACTCTAAAAATCAAGGAAAAGCTGAGTGTATTTTATTTAAAGCTCAGCTGGACCTTGCTGCATTCAGGACTTTGTCACACTGGTATATGAAGAGTGGTAACAAGAGAAATTGTGCACACACAACGTGTCACTTTATGCTTGCTCTTCTCCAGCCTCTGGTGTCACTTTGTAGTAATTAGTCTTACTATTGTCTTATTTGTTGTGATTTAGGGTGTGTGCGCACAAGCAGAGGTTTTTGTTCGTAACCGTAACCTCGTTTTCAGAGCCTTGTCTAACATTTAATGGTCGTGAAATATGTCAGACTTTTTCCTCTACTTAAACAGCTAAGAGCATTTGAACACAGTGGAGAAAAAGGTGTGCATTAAGGATTTTGAACTATGATGTTTAAGTGTTGTCACTGCTGAGGATCCTTATTCACTACGCTGCTGTTTACAGTTTAACTTTTCATCAGAACAAGCACTTCTAATTGTACTTTGCTCCTCACTGACAAAACAAGTCCAGTAAATGCACTTTTATCTTCAAGTTTGGGACAGTAATCTGTCTTAATTTATTTTGTGCTTTAGTTATCATATGGGGAAAAGTTCTGTGGTTATCTATCCATCCTGTTTGCATAAACCCAAAGTTCAGGAACATCTTCTTTAGATCTGTTCAGTTTTATTCATGTGGCACGACTTAAACAGTCAAGTATGTTATATTGTAAGCTAAAGACCCCAAAGAGTTAATCTCGGACAAATGTTCACACAAATGTGAGTTACATTCACTTCATTAATGAAGTAAATGCAATTCAGTAATCAAATGTGTTTGGCTATAACTGACTACATGTGTATACTGTACCATAAGTGGACAGACATGGATGTAAACCACACCTTAACCATTTGGCTGAGGCAAAACTACCACAAGGCAGTGATTCTAACTAAAAGGTACTCTGGATATTATTAAATGTGAACATATCGTTAAATATGACTTAACTATATTTTTTTTGTTTGTCAGGTGTCCTGTTTGAAGAAAACACTTGGTAGCCACTTGAATGAATGTAAATAAACACATTTACATGAGGACAACCTGATTTCAAGGAAATAAAAATGCTTAAATTTGAAAGTTTGTGAGTTAATTTGTTCATGTATCAGCTGTTTAGTCGTTTTATGACAAGATGGATGCTGTCGTTATATTTTAGTATAGTGTTTGAGTTAAGGAGAATAAAAGAATACTTAACATTAATTGTACCAATGTTGTTGTGTATGAAGCACAAATTAATTTAAAAGTTTTAATTTATGAATTTTTGAGCATATGGTGTACTAGGTTGTAATTGCATAGAAATGTACATTTAAGAATATAAAGAACTATATTTAATGAGTTACAGTGAAAAGAAGTGCTTGGAAATAGTAATATAAACAGAAATTTCAATTTTTCTATTAACGGAAAATATCAGTTAATGATACAGAAAATATACTGTGAATAAACGGAATTTTCCGTTTTATAGCTGAAGGAAATGTCCGTAAATAGTACAGAGAGTATACTGTAAATCTACAGAATTTTCCGTTTTATTATTTACAGAAAAGTCCGTCAAACTTCCGTAAAAAAACAGAAAATGTACTGGCAGAAAATTACCAGGACATTTTCCGTTTTTCTACGGAATCTTTTTTTACAGTGTACACAGAATTATTATTTTGATTTCCACAGAGGCAAAGGGAAAATGGAAATATCCATGTGTCTATATAAGGTGGACAGACTTTATATTTGTTTGTACTTGCATAAAAGAACGTGTGAGTATAGGTTCAAACTAGAAGCAATAGACTCAGCAGAGTCATAGAGTGCAGAGACACACTCCAGGGAATGTACAGATGGAGTATTTCTCTGTCCTCTGGGATTGACACATAGATATGTAACGTGTGCAGTACACTGTCTAATATGGAATTTGTTGTGGAAAGATTCAAAAGGCTGTTTCTGGGGTGCTTCATAAAAAGTAAGTTGACGAGTAAGACTTGGAAAATCATCAGTAAATTATTCATCCACCAAGAAAGTCTAAAGAAGTCAGACAATATTTAATAATCCTACTCTGGGCTTAAACAGCGTCCTGCTTTTTTTTTTTTTTTTTCCATTCACACTTAACCTCTTTCTCTTATAATATAAACTATGAGTGAATCTATGGTTAGTTAGTAAGTTGAAATTTTAACTTACTAACTCAAAATTTTGAGAAAATAAGTTTAAATTTTGAGTTAACGCTGCCAGTCACAAAGCTAAATGACACCATGTCTTTGCTATCCAGAAACAAATCGCACAGACACACCGAAAATCGGGTAGCAAAAGCATCAGTGAGCTACCAGTGTATAGTAAACATGAACAAACTGCTGTTGTGCTGATAATAATGCTATGCTATTCCGAATTTAATCATTCAGTCATTGCTAAATCGACTCAGCAGTTTGCTCATTCAGCAGCTGAAGCACTGGTAGCTTAGCTTAGCTAATGCCTTCCACCTTCTGCTTCCAACTAATAAGGAAATGATGTACCTTCACAGAGCATGATTGGCAGAGATTACTTGAGTTATTTACTCAAAATTTCAACTTAATAACAAATTTTGAGATCCATAACTTGAAATTTTGAGTTATGGAAGCAGAAAAATCAGTGGCAGACACAAACTTCCATATATATGTATACAGTCATTGTAAAAAGAAAGAACATCCTCATACATATCAGGACAGAATAAAACATTAGCTAGTCCATCCCATGTCTTAAAATTAAGTAAACAGTACAACCACAGATAAACAAATACAGATTTATTAAATAAAAAATGAGCCCCAATGCAGAAGCATTGATTCGGTTCATTGAGGTTTGCAAGTATTTATTCATGCACAGTTCTCTCAAAGTCTGTGTGGACTTTGACTGGGACATCTCTGTGTCTCATCTTTTCAGCCACTCTGCTGTAGATCTGGTACTGTGTTCACTGCTCTATTGTAATGACCCAAGTTTTAGCTGCCAGACGGATACCCTCACATTTGACTCTAGAATAGTTTGGTATGCAGAGGAGTTCATGGTTGACTTGGTGACTGCAGGGTGCCTAAGTCTTGTGGCTGCAAAATAGGCCCAAATCATCACCCTTCCACCAACCAAATTGTTTTTCTTCTTGTGGTTTGCTCAGATGCAATGCTGCAAACCTAAGCTGTGCTGCTATGTTCTTATAAGAGTGAAGAAGCTTTCTCCTGGCAACGCTTCCAGACAAGTCATACTGGTCTGTTTCTAATTGTACGTTTAACATCCTGAGATGGAGATCTTAATTCCAGGCATTTGTTTGCCTAAATTTAAATTATTATTTAATTATGATTTATCCTTACCATATTGTTTCCCCCAACATTTTTAAAAATGTTTTTAAAATTTTGCTGAAGTTACATTACCATCGTTGTTCAACCAATTTGACTAAAAGTTCAAGGTGGCAGTGCAATCGCAGCCTGAATTACTTTAATAAAACATTAAACAACAGCTGGGATGTGCTGTGATAAAAAAAAAAGCACAGCTCTGCTTTGTATCCTATGCTAAAAATAGCATAATGCATGTCAAATGTTGAATCTGCACACAAAGAAAAGTGGCAGAGTCAAAGTCTGAATTTCCACTTCCTAGCATACATGCTATGCAACAAGATCAGAAAGAGTATAAGACATAATACCAGAGTTCTGGCTGTATTTCAAAAAACTTCTATGAAGTGTTGGAACATGAAGCCTAAAGGCAGGGAGTTATCTCGTTGGGTGGAAATAAAGGAAGCACTTGTTCTGCTTTGCTCAGTGATGAGACCTGTCACAGTGATGTATTGCTCTATAAGGAGTGAATTGGTGATGCTGGAAAGGATAACTTTTGTGATGATGCATCGGATAAGGTTCAGAATAGAAAGCCAGAGCGTCTTAAATGATTCAAAGCGGCACTAAGCATAGCGCTAGTCCAAGTCGGCTTTATCACAGTTATCATTAAAGTTAGGTGGGTGCTGTGTTGGTCTTCTAGGCGAGGCTGGACTACGCCATTGGCTTTGAGAACCAAACTAGTTAATTTAAAGTGTGTTATGGACTTCTGCTGCTTCAGTAACACTGCCCCTAAAACCTGACTGTGCACAATAATATGCTACTTTAATAATAGAGTACCACCGTATGGCTGCCTTTATATCGCATATAAAGCGGTTGTTAAAGAAAGAAAGCTATTAAAGAAATACCAAACATGAAAAGAAAATTCAGTTTACAGCATTCAGGTTCCTTTTCGGCATTTTTCATCAAGAGTTTTGCAAGATGTGTAAGGCATGCTGAGAATGAATCCATATTATTTTGTTGAAAAGAGTTGGGAAATTAATCAGCAACCAAAGTAATATTAATTATACAGATTAGGATTTTTGCAAAACGAAAAGCTGTATAACCTCTGAAAATATTCACTGGTAAATGAAACGGCAGATGCTGGAATATGTAATCACACAGCAAAAACACACAAGGAGCTTCAAGTATAATCTAATTAGTATGGGCAGAAGATCTCAACACTTAATTAATCTGCGGTCAATTGCATATTGCATTACAAGTATTTGTTTTGATCAGCGTATAAATAATGAAAGGGACCAGATCATAAAGCCCATGATACTAAAAAACGTGTTGAAAATAATGTTCATTTTGTAGAGCCGCCAACGCTGATATTTAAGGTATTGAAAAGCAATCACTTACTGAAAGAGTGTGGAGATCTGTCATACTTCATGAGGAAAAAAGGTATTATAACAGAAACCAAGTCATTATTCCAGTTTTTTTTTATAGAAATTTAATTCAGTTCAGTCATTTATATAGTGCCAAATCACAACAACAACAGTCGCCTCGAGGCGCTTCATACAACAGACCCTACAATAATGCAGAGAGAGCCCCAACAATGGGATGTTCCCTATGTGCAAGCACTGTAGGAAGAAAGACACCTGCAAAATCAGGCTTGGGATTTGGATACAGAACAAGAAAGTTGTTAGAAAGTAGGATCAGATGACTGATAAGTGACTGAATGGTCAGGGGAGATCGGGCATTTGCCTTTACTACATTAAATTTATACCTATAAAAACTATATAAATAAAAAAAATCAGGGTTTCTTTTGTGTTTGGCTCATTAAGCAAAGACAAAGTGAAAAATTAGCATTATGAATAAGTTTATACATAATTCAATTTGCATTAGGACCTTCTGTGCGCAGTGGATCAGAGCAGAGTCAATTTATTGCCGTCCTGCACCATCACTGATTATGCCATCATGGACTGAAACCTCTAACTAGCTATCATCTCCCAACAAGATACAGACACCCTCTGGATCCAAATTCTTATTCTGTTTGGGTGTTCCCTTGAGCAGTAGTCTAAAAAGGCCAGGAGTTATTTCCATTTTTATTGTGCTGCTTCAGTCCCCCAATGAATAAATCAAAGGCGTAGCTAATAGCCTTCTACAGATTCCTTAATAAATCTCTGCTTTAATGTGGATCATTAAGTACTCGCTTGCGTGCGAGGTGGCTCAAAATGCCACAAGTACTTTGTTTTCATTTGCTAAACAGTCATTTCAAACACCTTTCAAAGTCCTTCCTTTCTCTCTTTGTCTTTTTTTGCCATGCCTTTACTTCATGGAGGCAGTCTTGGGGCCTTAATCGTGGTACTCTCCCTGATTAAAATCAGTGTACTAAGCCAATTAGCATGCCCACAGGTGGGCAATTAGGAAAGTGAATGTGCAGCACAGAGCTGAAGTGGGTCAGCCAAGGCTACAGGTCCGGGACACATGCTCCTTTGATTGTGAACACTGCACCAACACCAGCCACAACTTCTGTGCAGCAGTCATTAACAGCGGTGCTAAAAATGGCAATTGTTTTCGCTGCTACATGCTATCAAAGAAGCCTTACTTTTACGATTGTCCAGCCACTTTATCGGTCCAATCAGATTTGGCCGTTACCTTGACTACACGATGGCAACATCTGTATCACTGAAATGGATCCTAGCATTAAGAGTCCTTCACACACCACTGGGAGCACACAGACCTGGCTTGGAAACGCTTCAGTTTAGTCCAGGAACAAAGGCCAGGATGGTTGGTCCGTTTGGCTGGCTGAGGAAGGCAGCTGTGATGTAGTACAAGTCAAATGAGATGCTAGACTGTTGCGTTGCGCACACGGGAGAGAATTGGTCTGTGATTGGTGACAGAGGTGGCAGTTGGAGGTCCTAAATTCAAACTGTTTGAGTGTAATATGCTATCCTCTGCTTCGCTCCTCTTTACCCATTTTCTCTCCTTTCGTTCCATCCTGTCCTATCAGAATCTTTTTCATTTTGAATCACACTAACAGACACACAAACACACCCTCTGTGTGTATGGGATGATTGTTATGGCACATCTGTTTGAGCAGTAGGGAGAGGACAGCAGTCAGGCTAATGCTTAATGCTATTCAGTTGGTCCAGATACCCAGCTTGTGGCTTGGCTGAGAGAAAACAAACCTATGGCACACACCCTTAACAGCCTCTTCCTCCTCTGCTGCTGCTGCTGCTGCTGGCACCTTCTTCTCCAACACTGGAGGAGAAAAAAAAGTTTGAATCCAGAGCCTTAACTTCCCTTTTAAATAATTCAAGCACTGGACCACAAAAGTTTTCGGAGACAGAAGCTCCTGCCAAGATTTTCTCTCCAAAGTCTCCTGCCGGGAGTCGTTGCGCAGCCTCAGGTATGCACAAAGACGATTCTCAGGAGAAACAGGTTGGAGAAGGGAAGTAAAACTGCAGCCACAAACAAGCATCTGCGCTATTCAAAGAAGTGCTCTCCAGAGGACATTAATGTAAACTTAAACTCACGTCCACGTGGTTCAGTATATTCACTTCAACCTGAATCGTCGCTTCTCAGGCGACTGCCAATTTGCTGCATTTTGACGAGTACTTCCTCTGATGTGTTCGGTATGATTTAATCAAGCAGAATCCAATTCCCATTCAGCTTCAAAGTGATTACTTTCTCTGCCAGTAAAGTTGGGAAAGAAAAGAAAAAAGGTAATTTAAAAAAAATTTGGCTGTCGCATTAAGGGTGATTGTATCAGCATACCAAAGGAAACCGGCGTTATCCTTTCACCAGCAACGCTTGGCACAGCAGACCTGACAGTGTTCATTTGTCTCTATAAAAATCACAGTAGCATGTTTATATTAAGTCCTCACACATCACAGTTAATTTGAACAGCTGCCTCAGAGCCATATCAGCTCCATGAGTGGACAAACAGCCCTCACTGCTGCAAATAACCGTCACCAGGATGACACTGGAAAATTGGCTGCGCTGTGGAACGGACCTCACACAGGCAGCCCACGGACGTTTTGCACACAGTGGTGGTTCGAGCCTCGGTGGGTTTTTGAATGCTCTCGTAGAAAAAGAAATGACCCAAACTACAACAGATGACTGGCATATGTTCACCCTTTTTTTAAAGATGCAACAACATGCTCAAGCAGTGCTGCAACACTTTAGTATCCCAATATTTTGCTCTTGACGTTGCAGCTCAGAAACTTACACGACTGTGGCTACCATATTTTATATACAGTCATGTTAAAAAGACTGTTTTGCTGCTAAAAGCTCATGAATCCTTGGATGTACTGTGCATAGAATCCTATGAAAGCTTTGGTTTTCACCAGGCTGTAGAATGTAGAGCAGCGGTCCCCAACCCCCGGGCCACGGACTGGGGACCGGTCTGTGAGTCGTTTGGTATCAGGCGGCGAGAGTTGAGGCTCGGGTGTGAAATTTATGGTTTTCAGGGCTTTTATCGTTAACTGTCTTTTCCCGTGTTGTAGTTGCGTGTCTTATTTTCACAGAAATATTTACACGTTACCATAGTGACCAGTGAGCATTAAGGGGCAGAGAGGAGGATGTTACTCTCAATGTTGTTGGTGCATTTCAGGAGGACGCTGCTGATAAAGTTACACAATTTCACAGTGAATTCGCGTTTATTATTATATTTACAAAATATCAGTTTTTTGTCTTGGTCGCATCATTTTATTTTGTTGTATTTATCCACGACACCTTAAAGGTCGGCCCGAGAAAATATTGTTGGACATTAAACTGGTCCGTGGCACAAAAAAGGTTGGGGACCGCTGGTGTAGAGGATCCATCCTAACCCTTTATTTCTTTATGAATTTAGTGTCTCGTGTCTGTTTGGTCTCTATGTTCATTGGTCAGAGTGTACTCTTTAGTTCCCTGTCTTTGGTCCCTAGTGGTTCCTTCTCCAGGGTTAGTTTAGTACTTTTTTATTTTGCCTATAGTGCAAATGTTTTCATCAGCTATAGAGTCTATATCTGTTCCAGTTTCTCCCAGATATTCAAACTGGACCAAAATCTGATTTTGAGTAAATTTATTGAAGGAGTGTGTCTCAAACTTAAAACACAGTATTGTAAGTCACCCACCAGCATCCCACCTTTTTATTACTCCGCTTACTTCTCAGCAGTTTCCCTTTCAGACAAATATTTCATAGTTACAACTGGCTTTGGGAACTACTGACCAAGTTTTGACATTTATAAGAGGTGACCAGGGAGCAGGCATTTGGAGCAGCCTTAAATGAGATGACACCATTTTCAATCTAATCACAAATGCCCAACAGAGTATCTGCTTTCCGTGTCCACTCAGTGCATCGCGGCTAATTCAATTCTGTCGATCATCACGGTTGACAGGCCCGTGCTTCTGCCTCGCACCACCGCGGGTTGCACACAATCAATGAGGGGAAGGATGAAGGAGAAGCGTTCGTCACAGCCACCTGCTCAGAAGAGGATCCTCTATCATCATCTGTCTCCTAGAAAATATGTTTATACCACTAATTTGCTTTGGCAAATACATTAATGAGTAAACATTAGAGCTCCCTGCCTGAGGCACTGCTCTCTCAAATTCTGGTAATATTCTTACACTCTGACACCAGAATAAGGCCACAGCAGGCAACTCTGATTACTTGTTGTTCGTAAACACAGAGCAACATTAACATTCAATCAGAGTCCAGAATTTATTCTGGTTTACACTCCACCAAGACTTAATGGAAATACTTCATTAGATCTATTAAAGTCTTAGATATGTTTTTAGTTTAAAAAAAAGAAAAAGACCTGGTCATCTTTTGCTCCTTTATATTCTATATATAGCATATTTGTTACTGCCTTATGCACAGTAAACACTTTGTGTGAAATACTGCTAGCATTTCATCATAAGCATACAATGTACAGTTTAGCCTGGATGGTCCATTTAGTGACTGAATGCTTTCACAGGTAAAGCAGCAGATAAAGTTAAATGTAAACTGTAAAGCAGAAACACTTAAAACATCAAGTGGACCTGATTCAACATGAGCTTTTATCAACTTGTGCTGACTTCAGTCA
Organism: Oreochromis aureus; assembly: GCF_013358895.1. Lineage (NCBI taxonomy): Eukaryota > Metazoa > Chordata > Actinopteri > Cichliformes > Cichlidae > Oreochromis > Oreochromis aureus. Next base: position 22,334,129 of record NC_052949.1, read on the forward strand.
GATTTCACTAAGATGTAGACACAAGTTCTGACAACTTGGATTTTTGCTTAACTAGTCACATTATTCCTTGTGAGGTAACAGCTGCCAGAGTAGTATTACCGAGTAGTGAAACCATGCTACTTGTTCACACAGCACGCAAACTGGAAGTGTGTCTGTGGCGGTGTGTGGCTTGGGGCTGGGCTGCAGGGGAGGCTGAGACACACCGGAGCTCCATCGGCCAATTACGTCTCCCCGCTTGCCACGCGGACGGCCCCCTGATCCAACTCATCCCTGCCGCTGGTCCATGGGCCTGGGATGCAGATGGTTGTGGCTGAATTCCCCCTCCCCCCGTGGGGGTGGGGGGTGGTGGTGGTGGTGGAGGGCGGTTGGCTAGGTCGGACGGCTCCCCTGCCTAGGTTGGGCGATGGGGTACGTGGTGGGGTGTGGCTCCATCAGCCAATTACGTCTCAAATAAAAACCAAATAAAAACATCAAGCAAACTGTGTGGTTGGTGCCACCATTCGTGTGTCACAACATAATAATATGGAGTTTTATTTTTTCACAAGACAAGTTAAAACTTGCATATGCACTCAAGTTTTACCAGCAATCAGTTTGATACTCAGGCAAATGCAAAAGCTCATGCACATACACACCCCCGTCACAAGGTGGCGCACACGCATGATGCTGTTAACTGCAAGGCTTCCTCAAGGGAAACTTTCGTAGTCGTCTGCGTAACTCAGAAATCCTTGTTATGCAGCTTTGTGCAACTTTAAGTTTGTTGGACTGAGAAGCTTTTACTTGCTGCCAGTGACAAATATTTATTTATTGAAAATTTTACTGAGACTAACAATTGTTAGTCATTTTTACAGTGCAGACCTGATGATATAGTTTGAAAAGTTAACAGATTGCCACAGTGCAATTCATCCTAAGAGAAACATTAAACTTTGAATTTCATTCATCTGGTAATTTTTCATTTTCCTCCTACTACATGCTTGTTCTGCTGTGGCTGTTTATTACCCACTTGCATCTTGGATCCATTAGTCTTTTTCTCTTCCACCATCTTTCCCAAATTCTGATCACCACTTACCCTGCTGCTTCTAATTCCTCCCACTTCTGTCTTCTCTCGGTTTCTTATCCCTCAGTCGTTTGCTCCCAGCCCTCCCAAAACACCCTCGAATCCCTCCATGCTACCTTCCATCTTCTCTCTCCCCTGCGTTTTCCCACACTGGCTGTTAGAAATGGCAGCAGGTTACATCAGACCTGAGCCAAGTTGTGCTGTTCCAGAATCTGCTATGCCTGGCCAACTGTTCTGCTCTGTTTGGCACACCTGACTGGGCTGGGATCTTTACAACAACCCCACCTTGAAATCCTCATCACGGTCATTCTGCTTCTCCTCCTCCATCTCACAACAATTAAACTGCGAGCCAGTCACTGAGCCCATTCTCAACTGCCATTAGCCTAATTGTCGCACTGCCTGCCTTGTTTTTTACTTACACGCCAAGTTGACACTTCAAGACCACCTGAATGCCAAATAGTAGGTTCAGTCCAACACCCCCATTGCACTTGGCTAAGGGAAAACTCACTGCTGGGCCAATACATCTGACTTATTCTCCTAACAACTCCGATTTTCCATCAGGGCTTTAGTACAAAAAGTCCCACATGTGGATGGCACAGGTTTAATGTGAGCACCTCAAAATGTGTAGCAAAATTACAGCACTCTGATTCTGCTAAATGTAAATTTTTCAAGAACATCCAGTTTTTGCTTGATGCATCTTTGACTTTACATTATTTGTCTACTGCTTTTAGCATAAGGCCAGCATGAAAGTCTGGACCAAGTTATGTAACAATCTCTCAAATAGTTGATAAGGCATATTTAAAATACATATATAAATAAACAGCTTAATTCCCACTAACATGAATTTCCTAGTCCTGAATTATTTGAGATGTTTTTGTTCCAAACAAAACATTGAAAATAGCTTAAAATATATAATTATTGCAATAATACTTGTGGACAGTAATATGGTAATAAGGTACCTGCAAACACTTTAGCACTTAAAGTAAAGTGCAAATGATTTTTTGCTTTTTTTTAGTAACCTTATGAATACTTATAAATTGTCTTCATGAAGTTAAAAACATTGGTATAGCCTACCTGTTCCGAGCATCTTGGAGAACTTGACACAGTTCCTCTGAGGATTTTACATTTTACGGTTAAATATTCCTTTATACTTTCTGTCATATCTCCCTTAGCATATGATGCACTGGAATATTCTTTAAGAAAGTGAAATAATGCCATCCCAGCACCATCCATCCACACGCCAAGATAACATAAATCTAACTATTATGTTCATAGAGGCCAAGATGGTAAATGAGCCAGTTCTTATATAGCGCTATTCTACTCTATTTGAACACTCAAAGCACTTTATACAACATGCCTCATCCACCCAGTCACACACATTCATACTGCTTTTTACAGTTAAGTGCTGTCTAGCTAACATTCACACCCATTTACTCAAGTGTGTCTGGTGGATGCATCTCAGATCAACTTCAGGTTCATTATCTTGCCCGAGGATACTTTGGCATGCAGAACCACTAACCCTCTCATTAGTAGATGACCTGCTCTACCTCCTGAGCCACAGCCTCCCCGTTAAGGGTCAATCCCCATAAAACTTTACAACTGAGATAAACGTGTGTGAAGCATGGTGCAAAAACCAGCTCCAACTCGATAGCTAATTCCCTCCTTTATGACAACTGTGCAAAAACCCATCAGTTCAAGGAGAACTGACGGCTAAACTTTTAATAAACAAAAAATGATATTTTCACTTCTATCTACACATTTTGTTTTCACTAGTCACCCTAGCAAGTTGGCTATTCAGTTTTGTTTTGTTTGTTTTTTTTAACTAGACTTCAACATTAAGCTGTCCCCTCTAACCAAAACTTTAGCCTCGCGTTTTAACAAACTGTGAAATACAGATGCACAACGCTAAGCTAGCTCATGCTAGCATTAGCTGAAAAGTTCCCTCCACTTTGTACTAGCAGCACAGCCTTCTTTGCTTTAGCTATTTTAACCATTTTCTCAATGATTTGAAGACAGAGAGAAGACAGAGAGAAGCCATGTAAGCACAGGAGGAACATGCTAACACCAGGCCCTAGCCTGCTAGTGGATGTAAACAGAATTTTCCTTAGGATTTTCCTTAGGATTTCTTTTTTCATTGATCCCTTTTATTATTTTTCACTGATGTCAGAAAAAATTAATGATATACGATAAACCATAAACGGAGCATCTCCTGTCATTTCTTCATTCTGTCTGGTGAAATACTTTGTTTAAACTTTTTTTTAATTCTTTTTAAAATCTTGGTCTGCAAATTGAATTTGACACCACTCAGATCTTTACCAGGTGTTGTGCGATCAATAAGAACCTAAACATATAAAGTGCATATAACTTTTCCATAGTATTCTATAATATAGCGGCTGCAACAAAAATATTTGCCCAACACATTACTCTGTATGCTGAGATAATGCATTGTTTTTCAGTATTGCATTAGTCAATGGTATAATTCCATAATCTAGTTAAAAAAAATCATGTAAATTACACCATTATATTTGACATTAAGCAGTGTGGTTTTACGTAGCACTCTATTACACATTTAACATTTGCAGCACATAATGAGAAACATTATTGTTAGCTGCAATTACAACATTATCATTAGCTACATTAGCTGTTACATTCTATCTGCCGCCGTAATGCACAAGGAATTAGCGTTTTTGCATTTTGTTGTTATGTGTGTGGCGATTCTTCTGACTTTAATGTCAGGACTCAAGGGCATCACAGGAAAGGAGAAGAATGGGAGGAGACAGTGGGAGGGCTGGCTTTGACAGGTGGAAGGATGACAACGCTATCTACCTGTATATGAGCCTCTCTGCGCTTTGATACACGGCAGACGACTGATTTTCCAACAGACAGATGTTATCATCAACAGGAGATACAGGTGACAAATGACTGTCTGGGAGACGGGACGCGGGTGTGGGTGGAGGGGTAAGATGAAGTGGCACGTCTAGGATGTATAGGCAAGTGAAGCTGAGGTGAAGTGGGAGAAGTTTCAAGGAGAAGGGAGAAGGGTTATGCACATTAGCAGACAGTCCAATAAGTGGCTCAACACCTGGAGGAATACATGTGCACATTTGGTGACAGGTAACTTGAAATAGAGTAAAAAACGACAGAAGCCACAGAGGGAAGATGGGGAAGAGGGTCAGCGGGATATGCCATGCTCGGTAAACTGTGATAACTGGCTGGATGAGAGAGATGTTTTTCTTTTCTTTCTGTCTCTAAGTTACTCTCCATGGCATGTAAACATGATGTTAGGCAGAGCAAAGCTGCTGCTGTATTGATCAATGCAAATTAAAAAAACAAAACAAAAAAGAAAATGACAAGGGGAAGACAAGAAAATAACAGTACATTCACGAGGCAGAGCAGCCATTTGCAGCAGTTTCAGATGTCATTGATAGTCAGCCAGCGTCTCTCGTCTGCACATGCTGACTGGAGACGTGTGGTAATATTCCAGTTATCCTGAAAAGAAACCACAAACCCGCTGCATTCTTTTACCCTGCGCTGCTGTCCTCTGAAGCATGAGACGCAGCTCAGTGCTTGTGAGCATCACAAAATGCAACAAGTCGAGCTGGACACACACACACACACGCAAAAAACCCTTGTTGCTATGGAAACAGGGCCCTCAAAAGGGGCAAAGAGTTTTGAAGGATGCAAAAAAAAATGCTCACCAAGATTCTGACTTGCAGGAAAACAGCAATGTTAGAAACGGGGGAAAAAATGTTAGTGCTTACGCCATCAGCCGGTTATGACAACGTGTGTTTGATTTATCTGTAAGGTTAGGACGGCTGCTCTGTGGCATTTTTTCTCAGTGATTATTAGCTTTTCGGCTCTTTCAGCACACGGAAAATGGTTTGGAACGCAGCACGGCAGCAGCCCACTTTGTGTTTTGTTTTTCTCTTCTGGCATTTGACTCGACAAAAGACGTTAAAATAGACGTCTAATCCTCCTATGTTCACATCTTGTCACATAAGCAGAGAGGGAGATGTGTTCGCACGAACGCCGAGGAGAGACATGTAACTTATTCCAGGATTTCAGACAGACCATTGTTATTTAAAGAGCTCCCACCATCAGCCACACCACCCCCACACACACACACACACACACTCCAATCATACCCCTCCCACGCTGCCGCCCATCATCCTACCTACATCACCACGCACACAGACACACACAAAATCAATGCATCCTCCAAATATTTCACTCTTGGCAGCGTGGCCAATCCTTCAAAGCAGCATTTAGACATGAAATTCAGAAATTGAGACAAATTTTCAGTTAGTAGCTCTTTAAGAAATATCAACAAATAAAAACACAACTTTACAATAACCAGGGGGAAATCCTCTCACACAGACACACACCAGCCAGACTACCCCTTCTCACCGCTCCGGCAGCCAAGCAAATTAGCGAAGGAGGCTTGACCCCTGTTAAAAGAGAGGGCATCGCCAGGAAATTGGAATGCAAAACTTGATTAGAGACCCCGCGAGCGCCACGCACAGATGCATGTCACCGATATACTACATCGCCCCACACGTGTTTAGGGCCCGTAATTAACACACACCACCGATGCTCGTCTGTGACAATGGACATGGGCGAGGGTGAGCAGATTAATTTTTACCCATCGATACATGAATATGCAATTGTAATCAAGGCTCTCTAATTACTCTCTTTTGGTCCCGAAGCCTCCGGAAAGGCTGCGAAACTCAAGAGTTCAGTCCATGTCTGAAGAGCTGAAATGTTATTAATGTTCTGTTTAGCTGTGTAGGAAGCCAAACAAAAATCCGTTGCTATTCCGCCCACAAAAATTATTCTCAATTCTTCCTCCCCCCCAAAAAATCAAAATAAAAGTTCACAATCCTCATCTACCAGAAAGTGCACGATCAAGCTCTCCGTTTTTTTAATTTTATGTAATGGTTTTGTCGAAATTTCTGTTAACTGCATCTTAACATATACCCTGTTTTCACATTTAGCCCTTTTTCAGGTCATTATGCCCTATTTTGTCAATCTGCAGTCTATTGTGTCCATCCCCGCCTCTATCCAGCCACGTCAGAGTACATAAATGCCAGCAAGCAATGAGGAAGCAGGAGTGTTTCTAAACCCGAACAGACAGATAGATTTGGGCTGCTTATTCAATCCATTCGTCTTTGGATTGGCATTAATGAAAGAGCTATTAGACTGAGAACACATTAGGCTCTCCATATGTGTGTGTGTGTGTGTGTCCACAAAGAGAGAGAACATGAGATGGTATCGGCCACTAAAGGCCAATAGTCTTTAAAAAAGGAATATTAGTCCTTATTACTGTTGAGCTTTTCTTTCAGCAGTTCTCCAGGTGCTATTAGTGTAACGCATCACATTATGCTTCCTTACACACTCAGTATGACTCATCTTCGCAGATGGGCAAAGGATGTGAAGATGGGTCAGGTCTGTTTGTGGACCCGCGCTAATTACAGTCTTTAAATGTTGTAGTATGAGCTGTTTACTCCAGTAAAATGAGCCGGGCGAGGCCAGCTGTTTTCCTGTCACTTTAGATGAACCACGCTGCACTGCTGCTTCATTCCCTGTTGACATTTAAGAACAGATGAACCGAGCTTCCCTCTTAAGAACTAGGCTCCTCTATTACCTCCACCTGACACAGCGAGTCTGCCCGTCCCTGTCTCTGTCTGCTCCTCACACCACTGCAGTAGCAAACTCAATAAACAAACCACTTGTTCCTGTTCTAATCACTATCCATCTTCCTGAAAAAATAGAGTGTGACTTCAGTGATTGTCTCCAGCTGTTTTGGTGTCTTCTTTTCCCCCAAAAACCTAATTCACTTTAGACTTGATGATATGCTTGGTAAATTGGAGTCTGAATTAGGAATGGAAAGAGTGTGAGGTCAGGTAAAACGTATCAGTGATTGCAAAGAAACAAAGACTGTGTTATCTAAAACGGCTCCCATTAGGGCTCGGCTAAGTTAATCCAACAGACAGACTTAAATATTTCATCAGCGCTTGAGGTGAGGTTTGGATACTGAAAGAGAGGATCATTAGTCATGCCTAAATGTCTGTTCAAGTGGTAGCAACAAAAAGATCAAGAGGAAATGAGGAATGCAAGGTTCAAATTTGCATATGGAGAATGTGGGAGTAGATGGTTGAGTGAACAAAATGTCAGACTTCAACACAGGAAGCCATTGTTCGCTTTATGTCTGCCAATTGTTAACAGAAAATGTCTTTATTATTGACCACATACGGTAATGCTCCATGTGTATTATTGCCATCACAAGAACAGAGGGCCCATATCCTTAATAAAGGTTTATCCAAATATATATTCTGGATATCGAGATGACACGCACACACACACACACAACCTCTGTGTGTGTGTGTGTGTGTGTGTGTGTGTGTGTGTGTGTGTGTGTGTGTGTGTTTGTTTATTTAATTGAGACTAATTCAATTGGTGATTTTGGGGGCACACGGTCTGTCTGGTAAATTAGGCTCTGAGATAAAATGATCTTGGCAAACACAGTAGCAAGAATCACGAGCTTCCACCAAAGGCTGTCCAGGCCTTTAAAAACAGAATACCAACCTCTTCCTTGCAATTCGGACAAACTGGGAGGTTGTTTGGTGATTGCTTTGAATTTTTTTGCATTTATCAACCGATTGCTAGTAGTGAGAATGCAACATTCTCAACAACTTTTGTTCAGAATGTGATTGCGCAACAGGCAACCTGTCTCCAAACAATTGCGGTTCAACTTGGACTGATCGCATTCACCCTCAGGCAGCCTGGTGAAGGTTTGAGTCTCTTTGCAATTGGGAACTCGACTCAACTGGTTGCTAACTTGTTGCCATTTTGTTTCTATTCCTATTTCAAAGCAAGGTTGCTGAGCACCTGTGGCAACTTAATTGCCATTCTTTAGCAACTACATCACTCTTTGTGGAGGAATTTCTGAAGTTCTTATTTTTTATGCTTTTTGTTGATTTATCGCAGTGAATCAGTCTCACAAAAAGAGTGGATGTATTTGCCAACTTGACCCCATTCAATCATAAACCGATAGCAGACTGTCTCACTACTATTTCCTCACTGTTGTCATGCACTAAAGTCACTTTGACAACTTGGACTGACTGTGAATGATCGCAGGCCTGACCCTATCTTCAAAGTAACACTTTCAAAGGCAAGAAGACTGCAAGTTCACTGCACACTGTTGGCACAATTTTGGCCGTGCTGGGGTCTCTAACAACTGTTAGCCATAGTGTGACTGTAATATTAGAGATAGGGTGAAGACCTCAGTCATTCACGAGAGGCTTAGACTAGAGCCTCTACTCCTCCACATCGAAAGGAAACTGTTAAGGTGCTTTAGGGATTGGAGTTGGATGACTCTAAGGTGAGATGTTCTGGGCATGTCCTCCTGGATCGAGGCTCTTTGGCAGACCCAGGACTCACTGGACACCCAAAGAAGAACTGGAGGAGGTGGTGAGGGTAGAGGGAGATTTCTGTATCTCTGTTTAAACCAGGGGTGGGCAACTCAAGGCCTCGAGGGCCGGTGTCCTGCAGGTTTTAGATGTGTCCTTGATCCAACACAGCTGATTTAAATGGCTAAATTAGCTCCTCAACATGTCTTGAAGTTCTCTAGAGACCTGGTAATGAACTAATCATTTGATTCAGGTGTGTTGACCGAGGGTGATATCTAAAACCTGCAGGACACCGGCCCTTGAGGCCTAGAGTTGCCCACCCCTGGTTTAAACTGCTGCCCACGACCTGGACCTGGATAAAAAAATTTAAATGGATGGACAGTAGGAAGAATTCACTGTCACACTGGATTTGTACTGAATGTTACTCCAACATTAAGTCTTTCCTTTTTGTGCTGGGCAGTTAATGTACAAAGAGTTAAACACAGCTTTGGTTTTGAAGAAAACTGCTTACTACAGCAATTGGACTTGACTTAATGTTAATGTCCTGGCTACAAACAGATAACAGCAGGGACTGCTGACATCCTGTTTGTGAGGTGAGACCTTTACCAAACCAAAAGTATGGCTGAATAGAAAATTTCAACCAGGCAAAAGCACACTGAGGATTTAAATGCCTCAATCCCTTTATAGGCAAATGTGTGTCCTCATAAAACTTCAACAACTCACCAGGCTGTCTGCTAACTGACTTTCTGTGGTATGTCATTGTCAGACTTAATGTGCAACGCAGTGTCTCATGTCTTACAAAATTAGGCCTTAATGAGTATCTCCAGCCCCCGAAAAAGGTTGCAAAATCCTCCAAAAACTTTCTCCCCTCTAAAACTGCAGACACACAGACGCCCTCGCTGACAGTACATGAGCATTTGATGAGCTCTATTGTCAAGGCGCTACATGATTTTACAGTGTCTCGCGCTTCCCTTTTGGCAAGCTCTCTTCACCCATCTATTACTGCATGTAACATCATGGACAAGCTGCTTTTCCTCCGCCTCCTTCCCTCCACTCCCCTTTTCTCCAAAAATGCCTCATCAAGGTCTGAGTCAATGTGAGCCTGTGAGAAATTAAATTCCCCTAATTAGGCCAGCAGATTTGCCTACTTTATCCTTCTGCCTCCCAAACCTCCCCTCATCGAGACAAATCTCTAATTAATCGCCGCATGCTGCTGTTGACTATACTTCAGAGGCTGGGCCTCAGTGAATAGTGAAGCTTCTTCACTCTAGAAATAGGATTCTAAAAAAGGCTATTATAATCAGAGCTCTTCTAGTATATATGTGCATATTCTCTCAGGGGTTGTTCACTGTTTACATCAAAGGAAAACTGATAGATGGCGAAACTGGTGATATATATATACATCTCTGTGAATTTGGCAAAGGCTTGTACATGTTATATAAACCGTGCCTCCCTGTTCGCGTCCCGTCGACGGTGTGATGGACTCTCTGGAAACACTGCATGTGGACAAGATGGCTTAATTGCAACAAGAGGGCATAAGATGGGGGGATTTCTGCAGATTTCTTCAGCTAATTAAGGATCAAAGTTGCTGGTCCAGACAACTTCAGAAGTTCAGATTGCTAACAACTATGTCATCAGTGCTTCGTACTGCTGCTTCAGATCTGCAAATAGGAAAATAAAATCATTTTCTTAAAGGAAATCTGAGTAAGTGAGTGAGAATTTCTGCTAGACTGCATTTTAGACCCTTTCAGTTCATGAATACTTCTGCTGGTTTCTTTTTTGTTTGTGTGTATTTTGAGGAAACATGTCAGGGTCTCCTTTCTCTCTGTCTGTATTCTCAAGTGGAGGGGCAGGCCTACCTGTACCTCCACCTATGGGCAGAGCTGCCCTTTCCCAGGCTTGAAAGCACACACCTGCAGTGCATTCACTCATTAAGTCTGTGCAGTGGTGTCTTCCCAGGTAAACACTACGCTTCAGTTCACTTATTTTAGAGCAAAATTTCAATATGGGGATAAGAAACATTGAATTATCAGTTTATGCTCATTCCCAAGGGATCGAATACCAATGTTGGTGTATCACAGATAAGCACAAAGTTTCCTTTGGGTTTGGTTGCACAGTGAGACAGCGCACTCTGTGAACTGGTTACATGGAGATAATTGCAAAGGTACACTTAGTGTCACATTTAGGCAAAACTTGTAGGGTTTTGCCTAAATTACACCTAGTTTCTAAGCCATGCAACATGCAACAAGTAACCAGTGGTGAGAAAAAAATAGTCCAAAATAAGACACACTGAAATCTCCTGGCTCAGAAACCTCCAAGTGCAGAAGTTGCCACTCTAACCATTATGACCAATATGGCCAATAAATTTGCCAAATAAGATCTTTGTGACACCAGAACAGCAGTGTTTGATGCCAGGAGATGAAAATGCATCGTCAGTATTCAGAGTCATGTTCATTTCATTAAAGACAACATTAGATTTCTAAAAATATTTATATGTATAATACACACAAGCAAGATTGTAAATAGTTTTAATAGTTTTTGCGGGTTGGTGGTTGCTCATTTAATTGTATTAATAGCACTCTCTGATCCTGCCACTGTGGCTTAGGCACCAAAATAATTTTTAGCGGTATCAGTTCTTGATTTCTTTTGAAGATTTTCTTGAAATTTTATTTCTAAATTTCTAAAACATGACCGATCAATCAAGCTCAATCAAACTGCTGAAACAAAACAATGCTAATGTGCAAACTTGCTGAACAAGAATCTCGACTGAAATCCAGTCCAAGACACGTCATTTTATTACTGCTTTTGTAATCTGTACCTGGGAAATGTCAGAGCAGGTGTCAGAATACCCTAAATGCGCTGCTTTAAAAATCATTTTTTTAAAAACCTTTAACTCCTGTAGAGAATTTAAGGAGATACTAGTCCCACTGATCAAAGAGCCATGAAAAAACCTGTGTGACTTTGATTTACAAGCAAATACAACAAACCAATTCCTGTCTCATCTCTGTCCTGCGTAGCACTTGTTTATATAAGGTGACTATGTAGATATAGTAGGTGTAATGCATAAGAAAAACCAATATCCCATACCTCACCCCATACATCCTCACACACACAACCACATAGAGTCACCTGCTGTTTACCCCGGCACTGCTCCCGTACCACTAAACCTCAGTTAGAGAGCAATAGAAAATTCATCTCAGACTCTCAGCTAGTCCAAAGCAATCAGTGTGATGGGATTCAGCTAGCTGCTGGCTTTACATATTCAATCTGACTCTATCCTCTTTAGATAAACATGGCTTCCCAGGGTCCCCAGCTGCAGTCGCAATGTGGCTTCACTGTAATGAGTCGAGGACAGCTGACAGCGATGAGGAAAAGGAGACCGTTTCGACTCGTGCACTGATAAAACCATGTGTAGCTGTAGGTGACTGCTGGACTACACGAGGAGCTCAGTCTGCGAGCTGTCTGGGTTATTGGGGGGAAATATGTAGGGTATATATGCCTGAGCAATTGAAAAATCTGTGTACAGTCAACGTATGTGAGTGTAATCCATCTTGGAGAGGGCCCATGCATACCCATTTATGTGGAAAAGAGGCACCATTTCACCTTTAACCTCCAAACACAAACAGACAGACACAGAGAAGCCTGAAGTTTCCACTTGCAGCTGCCGCATCTGTCAGAGGTTAATGCATTTCCTATGAGTGCAGGCGAAAGACTAAGAAAACACATTGTGTAGATGCATCCTTGTAACAGACACACACTCACATGCGCGCTTCAGATGCATGGAAATTGATTTTCCCAGGGGCCGTCTGGGCGTTTCGTGCTGCTCGACCGTAGTGTTTCTGCAGCTAACTGTTCATTCACGTGTGTCATGCAGGGATCACAGCAGCACTCTGAAGCCAGAGTCTTTGTAAAGTTCTCAAACAAAATGCAAGCCAGTGCCGTTTCCCTCTCCCTGCTCATGTGAAAGTCAGTAGCTGTCCATAGTTATTACTGCAGCAACCAACCAGCATCCTTGGAGGTTTGCTGGACATCACAAATCTGATCTAGCATACTGTTAATAAACACAAACAGCACATCCGTTTGCCATAATCACGCTGATCCAAGTGTTTTTGAGGTCAAAGTCAGTCATTTGCTTGAATATAAACTGGGTTTTCTCATTTTGTCTTAATATCTTCAAACAGAGGGCGAAATTTAATGAACATCAGTGTTTCCATGGTGATGCACAAAGGAATAAAAAAGCCCTGGTTGCCATGGGGTTTGAGGCGTATATTGAGTTAAAAGCTCCCTAAATACACTGTCAACACACTCAGCAGTCTCCCGGGACATAACAGGGAGGATCCCTCCCTCTCTCGCTCGCTCTCTCTCTCTCACACACACACACACACACACACACACACACACACACACACACACACACACACACACACAGGCTGACTGACAGAGACACAGAGTGAAGACACTTAAATGCATGGGCATGTCAATCACCAGGGAAAAAGACAACAGAACAAATATAATTATTGATTTCCATATAATTATCGGTTTGTTTTAAAGTTGGTCCTTACTTCTTCAGTTCACAGTTGCATGTTATGGTGAAGAGAAAAGTGGGGAAAAGCGTGCCTGTTCTTTAACCTTTATTTAATTGGACAGGAGAATAAATTGCTACTAACAAATGGCAAAGGAAGAGTTTAATTTGCTAAAACAAATGTGAAAAAATTCAAATAAAAATGTGATTTTTGTCTGAGAGCATACTCTTTATCTTCTCTCTAAATGAAAGTATCTCTGTTTTTTCTGTTCTGCAGCAGTTGTGTACTCTTTAACATGCAGGACAGGGAAGGAGATATGAAAAAACAATTAAATCCTACAATTTATTTCATTTGTATATATCTAATTCATTTCCATATATATATTTAATTGAACTTTTTCTGTTATTTTCTGAGTCGTAGTAGAAGCATTTCAATTTTAACTTTGGATATATCCATCTCCTCCTCTTGCCTCTCAGCAGAACTCACTCTTCATGCTGCCAAATGCTTGCAGAGATCACTTCTTGCCCTTTTTTAACTGTAAACTGTAGCTATACTGTCCTAACTTACACATTATAACATATGTATTTGTGGTGTTTCTGATTGCTTGCTCAGGAACATTCATACCAGTGTCCAGCTGGAGGTCATTTTGTAGCTCATCCTGTCCCTCTTTGCACAAAGGAGCAGATACTTAGCCAAAAGCAAATAACTACTGAAAAAGCAGTTAGAAAAGACAAGAAGGTGCACGTGGAACCACCAAAAATGGGGAAAAAACACTGAATAAGTTGGGAACAGCTTAAGGCAAATTCATTTTTGTCTATTCACAAGAGAAGAAAAAACATGATGAGTATTTGATTTTTATTTGATAGCTTGAACACTGATTTATTTCATCTGATTTTTCCAGTATTGTTAGTATTCCAGACTTTATCTGAGGATTTAACATTTTCTACCTACTTCTTAGGTAGATAGATGTAAGTTTGCTTAAGACGCTCCACCTGTGACTTTCTGAGCAAACACCTCACAGATATTTCATAAAGGCCAGGTCAACGGTCCTCCATAATCCTCTTGATTTCTTATTCATTTGTCTTATATCGTTAACAGGCTGGGCTGTGGCTCAGGTGGTAGAGCAGGCTGTCTAGTTAATTGCAGGGTTTGCTGTCGGTGCCTGACCCTTCCTTTCTATTATTGGAAGTATCCTTGTGCAAGTATTAGTGGAAAGTTTAAATCCCTTGGGCAACTGTTCGGGTAAAATGAAAGTATTTATTGCCAATAAGTGCATGATTTTTTTGTTTTCGTGATGTTTTCTGATGGGCGAAAAGAAAAAGGAGATATTGTTGTTTTTGCCTTGACCTTATCTTTGAGAGGTACATTTGGGAACTGAGGCAAACCCAAAATACTTTCAGTAATGCACATTATTCCTGCAGTAAATATACTGCACAACACAGGGGACTATCCAGCCTATCCATTTTACCATGTTGCTCTTGTTGACACATCCGCCCACGGCCACAAAGCAACCCAAATATGAATTGTCTCCGACCAGCTGCTTCTTTATCTGCTCTCAAATCCCATGCACCATGTTGGAGCAGAGATGTCCTCTTCCCGCTGTAGGTGGAGCGGTGGCTGTCTTCCAGATCAGACAGAGAGATGACACCCTCTGCCCTGGGCCACATGTAATTACTCCCACAACAGAAATCACAAGTGGGCAGAACAGAGGCAGCCAGAGATTTGTCTTCTCGCTCCCGACTGGCCCACAGTTTTGTCTTTTTCCTGATATCCTCTCTCTAACTTTCTCTCCTATTTCTGTGTCACCCACGCACAAACGTTAATAATAAACAGTAACAACAACTTCACCTAAATGTCCGCCGAGTCCAAAGCGTACACACAACCCGGACACAGTCAAGCGGATTGCCAGATAGTAACAACAGCAGCACCGCTGGGAGTGCTGAAGGTTATGGTTCATGGAGAGACTTATGTCTAGGCAAACAGTCCCAGAAAGAAACTAAACTACTTCCAAAACAGCAGTGTGCTCTCTGGTGTCACCGCTGGAGCTACTGTACTTCCAGAAAAGCATCACTGTTTGTTTCTGGGAGTCAATACGAATCGCTTAAAAATTGCTTCTCTAAGTTGTGAGATTTCTAACTTTCTCTATAATCTAGATTTGAATAAACCTTGTTTGAGACGCTCCCAATCCCCCCTCTGGATTTCCACTTGCATTTCAGCTGCTTAACAAAGGAGGATGAGAAGTCACTGCCAGCGTGGGATTTAAAAAAAAAAGTTTCTTGCAAACAGAAAGAAAGAGAAAGCGGTCTGGGATATCTACTTTCACTGATATAATGTGGATGTATTCATGGGTGCTAGATGTATAGTTGCCAGTCTGCATGGAGATGCCACCTGTTCTGCAAAAGCAGCCACAAACTCGCTAAAAATGGAAGCGAACAGCTAATCGCCAGCCGTGAAAGACCTGTGAAAATGAGGCGAGCGGGCTGACCGACCCGTGATGGTGTAATTGTTGCACTTCTCCGAAATAGCAGCAGTCGCCACTGTTGCTGAGAAATGAAGATAATTAGCGCACAAACAACAGAAGGGAGGCGAACGGAATTAGGTGTGCACATGAGCAAACAGTGGCATCTTCCTTTGCAGTGACACTCACGCGCACATAGACGCACTTTCTTCCAGCAAAGCACCGACACTTAGAGGCATGTGAGGGAAGCCTTACGTAGGCGAGGAGGGAATCTACAGTACCGACAGTGTGATATTTCACAGTTTATCGTGTCGTCTTTCATGGCACTAAATCACAAGGATTCCACCTATGACTCAGCAGTAAATAAAATTCTGCCATCAAAGGATAAATTCTCACTTTCTTGAGCTGAAGAAATTCTCAGTACATAACTCTAATATTAATAACACACTTAACATTCATTGTGACTTGATGGGGGAGGGACATGGAGCAGATGCTGGCTGCTTTCAAGATGTTTCTAACCTTGAATTTTAAAGTGTATTGGCTACAACTGCTCCATACTTTTTTCATCTGATGGACCCCGACAACCCTGTTCGACAAACTCAAAAATCCCTTTCTACTCAACAGCTTTTATGTACCTATCTGTTCAAATAAATTCTGATTTCTCCTCTGGACAAAAGCAGATTTGCTCTTGAACATTTCACGTTTTCTGTGGTCTATTGTGAGTAAAATGTGGATTTATGAGATTTCCAAATCATTGCATTTATTTTTATTTGCATTTTACACAACAACCCAACTTTTGGAATGGGTTTGTACACACGTTAGATTAACTGGTGATTCTAAAATTCCAGCTGGTCTGAATCTTTGTCTGTTTCTTTTTTTTCTTTTTTTTCCCGCCTGTCCCGATTGGTTCTTTTGCCATCAGAATTATTGTCTGAAGGCCAAGAAAGATGCCCAACGGATTTACTATACCATCCCGGCCTTGCCGTATTGGTCCATTTGATTGACCTTTGTTTTTATTGTTTATTTTATTTTATTTTTAGTTGTTACATACGGGACAGACATGACTGGGGGAAAGGAAAGGGAGAAAGAAAGAGAGGGAGGGAAAGAAAAACAGCGGGGAAGAGGAACGGTGATAAAGGGCACAAAAAAAGGGGGTGGGGGGGCAAAAAATACATATATATATATATCAATCACCTGGATCACCTGTTGAGAAAAAAGAAAAGAGAAAACAAGCTAAAAAAAGAGCAATATAATAACCAACATCATCATGATAATCTATGTGTATATATCTTTGTCTGTTTCTGTTGTATTAGAGGTCATCTTCCCATGAAGCCCCTGTGATGCTTGTAGCTGAATGAACATCAAACCGACATCACTGATGTTTGTTCAAGGTATGTCTTTAGTGTTGCTTAGCCGTTGTTGTTAGAACTCCTAGTAACAGAAGGGTTTTGTTTTTTTACTATTTTTTCTAACAAAATGAAACAAAGTAAAAATGTTTGTTGGTGATAAGAATGAGGAGGAAAATAACATCGCGTCGAGTGTAACTCAAGCCTGTAGCTGAGCATGCTTCCTGTCCGAAAAATCAAAAGTTCACAAAAACTCCAACTACTTCAAGGGAAATAGAATTTGAAATAAATTACTGAAGTGTGTTTTGTTTTGTTTAGACAGGCTGAGGTTATACTAGTGTTTACAAAGAGAAAATGTTCTAAGGACGTCTGTTCATATCCGTGCAAAAAACAGGACAAATGTATTCCCTCATTCTTTCTTTGCAGTAATCTGATCCATTATCTGTTCCTCACTTTGTAAGAGACTACATGGAAACATCAACATCCGTCTATGGTTCTGTTCTTGCTATTGTACCACTGTGACGAGGGAGATGATGTAGGTGTTTCAACCGTTAAACTAGAGTGTGCAGTATACATGTATGCATACACAGAGAACAGAATGATTTAAGGTTTTATTGCATGTTGGGAATATTATGCTGGCCGTGTGTCTCACCTACGCGTGTCTCTGGACTTTTATGGGAACTGCCACTCTGTGACCGAGTTGCTGTGGCTTTTGAACGTTTCCACTTTGCAGTAATACCACTTACAGTAGATCCTGGAATATCAAATAGCAAAGAAATTCCACAAATGGACTTGTTGCAGTGGTGGCATCCTGTTACAGTTCAATGCCCAAATATAGCGAGCTCCTTAGAGCGACTCATTCGTTCACAAATGTTTGTAAAGGCACGATGCATGGCTACGTACTTGATTTTTAAATACCTGTGTCAATGGACTAAAAACATGACTTGACAGGATAGGATTCAAAGATTAGGAGGTATCAGCTTTTGTCCATGTAGTGTGTCCATAGTGCATCTTCGGTTGTGTAGAAACTTATAAGACCTTAAAAACCTTCTAGAGTTAGCAGCAGTTGGTGAGAAACTGGGAATCCTTTTGATTTTCTAAAAAAAAGAACATAATTGGTTGAAGTGATGATATTAACAGCCCTAGCGATGGCTAACACCCCCCCAAACCCGGGACAGATAACTGCAGCTAAATGGAAACCAGCTGTTAACTAATATAATAACTGATGTGGGAAAGAAATAAGTTGTAGTTTCAGTCTTTGTGTAGCTTTAACAGGAAGATACATTATGCTCATATCAAACTAAATGACAATCAGCCAAACAGGCCCTTGAGGAACAATAGTTCCTGTAACGCCTTCAAATACAACAAAACATAATTTCCTGTTATCTTATTTCCTCCCCTAAAAACATTTGAGTTTGAATTAATTGTATTTTGAAAGTAATCTTTGGGTTAACTTTGAGTTCCAAGCATGCAAAACTTGCCTTTTTACATCAGCCTTGAAAAGGCTAAAAAGGCAAGGACTTTGCTGAATGCTGTCAAACCATGTTATTTTTCACCACTGAAGGCCATCCTGTCACTTTCTATTCATATCCAGCACTGTAACGGCAACACCATTATGAATTCATAAGAAGCACCTGCTTGGCAGTCAAATATATTCCTTTCTGTCACCTGTGTGTCTGTTTACTGGTTACAAGACCTCACAAGATGGGATCAACCTTCGTGTTTCCCATTGTGGACAGCCTCATCGCTCTTGCTTCTCTCGCTCTCTCTCATCACGAGGGACCCTCTTGTCTCTGTGAAGAACAAATGAGGCTGACCTTGTCTGAAGCACATGAGATGGATCCAGTATTTGCCAACCGCGACTTTGAATTCTATCTCCTCCGTGTGCTCTATTTCCGTGTCTGAAGAGGGTGGTAGGTGGCTAGCTTCACTGTCCATTCCTTTTAATCTTTGCCTCATTCATGGGATCTCTATTTTCTTCGGATCTTTCCACCTACTGTCCTCTTCTCAGTTCATTTCTTGTTTCCTCCTAGTCTTGATTGGTCCTTAACCTCTTCTCACTCTCTTCCACTGCTCACACCTTTTTTCCCCCCTTCATCCTGTGAGCAACACATTTTCTCCTCTCTATGTGTCCTTCCAACTTTGGCTCTTTTTTGATTTTTTTTGTCTGTGAGCAAAGAAAAGACATCTCAGAAGCAATGACGGGGTCATAGTCCAGGGTCAGCAATTTCTGCATGGAGCTAACGACTGAAACTGTCGAGCAGCCAGAATCTTGGCTAAAGTAAGACAAAGGAGAAAGAGTAAGTGAAAGGAGGAATTTGAAGGTAAGAGAGAAAAAGTAAAGTAACTTATGTATACTACTCTTTCAACCTGTATGCGCAGTCATGCTGCAAAAGGGTGATTAAAGCCAGTCTTCTTCATCTTTTTCCTCCTCCACTAGTACATCCACCCCTTTCTTCCATTAAGGGCCATCAGTTCTAACTGTGAAACACCACTTCCTGTGATTAAGTGTCCAATTAAAGCCCCATTTTAGTCCTATGCCTTTTTTGGCTCATTGTATGAAAGCAGATTTGAAATCATGTCTGAATGATACTCCAATATGAAGAAAAGCCCAAGTAATTACTGACTGACTTCACCTGACTCAGATGTATTTAGGACATTCACATGTTCTAAGGTCAGATTACCTGCTGGGCAGAGCTGATTGGTCCTGTGTGCGCCAGTATTTGGAAATTAGCACCACGTAAGTGCTCCTAATTTTGCGACACTCTGCCCAAATCAAAGACTGTGCAAAAGGTGGTTCGGCCTCTGGATTTGAGAGGTTGTGAAAGTGCTTCAAACCTCCTTTCTGCCTGATAACCAGCAGCAGGCAACTCTTCTGAATGAAAATGGAAGTCCGATTGTGTCTACGAGAGGATGAGGTGAATTCCTTATAAGAAAGGACACATTGTACTAGCTCAGGAGGACCAAAAGGCCCCAAAGACCACAGATAACAACTAAAGTGCATGACCACAGAATTATTTTTATGGTTAAGACATCATTTCACAACGTCTAACCAAGTCACAGTATTCAGGAGGCTGGTGCATCACTGTCAAGGTCAACAATTAAGAGACGCATTCAAAGGTGCAATACGACACGGTGGACTGGTATTGCCTGTATATAAACTCTACTCTATGTTTGCTGCAGGAAATGGGCACTAGTGTGGGAGTGGTTTTATGTGTCTCACAACTGCTGTAAGCCAGGTTGGGTTAACTGAAGACAGGTTTGCTTGCATTCAGTCTTGTCTACTTGTAGCCCTCACTGCAAATGCTGTCTGTGTGACTGTTTCTGTCTCTCTCTCTGCAGGTATATCATGTGGTTTTGATTAAAAATATTTATAATGGACAACTTGTTGCTCTGACTTATACAATGAAGATGCATTTGAAGGTGAGCATCATCTCTTTGTGCAGGCCAGGGCGTATTATACGCTGCAGCCTAAAGGCAGATTTGGCTTACTGAGGCTGGGGTGATTTCCAGCCTACTACTTACAGGGTGGTGGCTGTTTGGTGTTGGGTCTTGGAGGACAACTGCTGTTTCCTGTTGAAGTTGTCAGCATGTGAAGTGTAACTAATTTGTGGAATAGCTGGCCCTGACCCTGGACTGTGTTTTCTCCCCTTTACAAGTGGGACACCGGGCTGTTATAGATTATATTTTAGAATCTTATCGGTTGTGGTCTTTTGCTGCCGGTCAGACCTAGATTCTGTGTGTGTTACAGCAAACCACCAGCTACACTCAAGCACAACAAGCTCAGACTTTTCTGTAAAACATCTCGAAGAGCCAGCACTGTTCTGTAATTAAAAAAAGATTGAAACAGAGGAAAGCAAGATTAACTTGTACCAGAATGAAGAGAGAAGCATAGAGCAGGAGAGAAATGGCTCACAGTCAAATGCATACCATTGGCCAGAAGTGTTTATTAATGATATGATTACAAGGGGTTTTCATTGAAGTATTAAAAACATTAAATTAGAAATTATTTTGGGTTTTTTAATGTTGAGTTTCAGAAAATGTGGGGGATGAATATAAATGGCTATAATTCCTAAATAGTTTAACAAAAACTCCTTGAATTAAAGCTGAAAATCTGCGCTTCAATCACAAACTGATTGCTTAAATTTAAAATTCACTGTGATGGTGTACAGAGGCAAAACTACAGAAACCTTCTTTGTCCAGTAGATTAGGGCCCTACTGTAGCTCAGTGAACATTTTCCTGACAAGTTTGGTGTTTTGCCAAGTTTCTAGTCATCTTCAATAAAGCATGAAGTTTATTCTTTAATTTAAGATCCCACTGAAATTGAATTAGACAAATAAGCAGGGTATGCTTGAGGGCCCGGATCCTGTGTGATTGGTAAGTCCAGTATTTTTTTCACTTTAGGCGAGCATGAGCTCCGAGTCTGACCTCTATAGTTTATCTTACTTTTGAAGAAATGTGGTTTGATAGATTTTTCTAGGGTCAAGCTGTTAACCTTTGTGGGTTCAATCATGCCTTTCCATGTTCACGTGAGTTTTCTATTGCAGTGACACTGACAGAACATGTGTTTCTATCAGTGACCAAAGTAAGCTGTAAATAGGTACATTTTTCTGCCTCACCAGGACCATGAGTGTGGCAGCCCACTGTAATCTTTGATGCAGTTTCAAACACACAGTTTATGTTGGCATAATTTAAAAAAAAAAAAAACCTTTCATTACTGGCTTGAGGATACCACTTGACCTTAGCTATCCATAGCATGAAGCAGAAGCAAAGCTCAGATTTTATTTTTTGTATTTTACACCCAGCTGTGATCGTTACTCTGTGCACACTTTCTGCAGTAGCGGTGTGAGTTTGTCTCCTTTAAAGCTTTCAAGAGCTGACCTTGAAGTCCACAAGTGTGAATATAACCTGTGTGGTGGCCAGTTATGAAATGACTGTGTCTGCCTCTCCAGTGGAGTCGCCACCTGCCAGGTGTTTCTGTGCCCTCCACACAATAAATGCCAAGAATGACTCCAGCGTACGTATCCCTGTGAGAGTAAGGAATGAGGGGTCGTCTCTTTTTATTCTGAAAAATCAAACAGTGATGTTAGCAATATTTGTAAATGTATTTTGGGGTAAAAGTATACACATACAAATAATTAAATTAGTTTGCATTTGTTTACTGAAGTGAGCTGTTATTTCTATGCAGCAGAGGTCAGTTATGCTGCTGAATGCAGCACATCGTCAAATGTGGTTTGCTAGCTATTATATGCTTTTAAAAGCTGTGGGAAGTTGGGCAATAAAAAGACGGGCAGGGCACAAAGACATGCATGTTAGGTTAATTAGTTACTGTAAATTG
Source organism: Oreochromis aureus (assembly GCF_013358895.1). NCBI lineage: Eukaryota > Metazoa > Chordata > Actinopteri > Cichliformes > Cichlidae > Oreochromis > Oreochromis aureus. The sequence continues at coordinate 22,356,258 of NC_052949.1, forward strand.
GGGGTGTAAATGTGAGTGTGAATGAAGTGTTGTCTGTTCACCCTGAGATAAATTGGCAACCTGTGCAAGGTGCACCCTGCCTCTCACCCTGGGACACCTGGGATTGCCTCCGACACAACCATAACTCTGAATCGGATAAGTGAAAGGAAGTGGATTCATCAGTCTTTGAGTTGAGCTGTCTTTCTTCAGTGAACTGCATTATTCTCCAGTGACGAGAATAATGTGCAGGTCTTGACTTGATTGCAATTCCTGTGGGTATGCTATGTCATATATATATACTGGAGCTGCTCTGTTTGAATATTTTATCTGCTCTATAATATTTTTTCATATGAAATCTCACACAGTGTCATATAACCATAACTAAAATATTAATGCCTAGTCACTACTGACCCTGGAAACTGTCTACAGCGACCCTAAAACTAAAAATACATGGGTTAACCATAGATATCTAGCTGGCATTACCAAATTAGCTCTGACTTTTGTTTTAATGAAGATTGAATACTGACACAGTACCCAATAGGTTTTTTTCTAGATATGTGAAATAAATATATCCATACTTTTGGAGCTTTCATCCTGACAGCTCTGTAAGTTGTCCCTTTGAGTCTTTCCTTTGACTCAAAGAGACAAAAGAGAGAATAAAAGAGCAAATTTGTCACAAGAAACACTCTAAAGGACAAGAATATGACAGAAAGTAGCAAGAAACAACTACTCGCTGCTGCTAACATGACATTCTTTTACAGTGGCCCTGAGAGGCCAAAGGGACTGCAACTTAAGAAAACACCAGCAATAAGAAAAACGCTGCAAAAGCACACAAAACACAACGGAAATAGGAAAAAAGACAAGGGAAACAGGAAAAAACAAAACAGAAACAGGAAAAAACAGATTTCCAAAAGCACAAGGGAAGTGTTTCTGGGGAGACAATAAGCCGACGGACCAGTTGCAGGAACCAAAATATGCTAAGAATTGCGCTGGGAGACACTTAAAAGAAGTGGAGGATCTATCGGTTTTGTGAGGAAAGAAAAGATAAGGCTAAGTGTGTTAGCCTAACTATTAGCCTAAAAATCCATCATCACTATTATATGAATCATGATAAAACACGCCTACCATGTTTTGGGTTCCTGCAACTGGTCCGTCGGGTTATTGTCTCCCCAGAAACACTTCCCTTGTGCTTTTGGAAATCTGTTTTTTCCTATTTCCGTTGTCGTTTTTCCTATTTCTTTTTTGTCTTTTCCTATTTCTGTTGTTGTTTTTCCTATTTCCATTGTGTTTTGTGTGCTTTTGCAGCATTTTTCGTATTGCTGGTGTTTTCTTAAGTTGCAGTCCCTTTGGCCTCTCAGGGCCACCGTACATTCTCTTTCAAAGCATCTGCAGAGACAAGATGCTAGCACCAAGCTAGTGCTGTAGCAAAGAACCTAGGACCCTGAATGATGTTAAAGCTGAGTGCGTGCTGACCTGAGATAATCAGTCAGGCTTGTGTCATTGCAGCTTCCATTTCCCACCATACTCGCCATGTATTCTATGTGATACAATGCAGTGTGTGTTTGATGGTGGGTACAGCAGTGTAACAGCACTTTTGCCCTCCAGGGCTTCACACCAGTCGCATAACAAAACTATGAAGTACTGCGAGACATTAAAATGTCCTCCATTGCTTAACATTGCAGTCTATTTAAAGAAATCAGCATTATTTCCACCTCCGAGTTGGAACAAGTTCTCAGACACCTTCAGAAGTCCTTGCCAGCGCTAGCAGCTGCATCGTTAGCGCAGCGCAGGTCCCTCTCACCTCCCACTTCCTCCCCTGCTGCAGTTTAAGCAGCACTTCGAGGTGTTCTGATCGAGCTTCTGGGCTGATTAAAAGAGCGCCATGGACTATTGTGGAAAGTCTGCGATAGCTTTGAGAGGCAGGTAAAGCACAGTTCAGGACCTGATTGCATTGTGAGGAGGAGGCAGGTGCAGTTAAAGGAAAACTCAAATGAAGACAAAAACAAAGGAGGGCCTCGTGAGAGCTGTTGGTTTTCTGCAGTAGGAGCTGAATCCCAACCTGAAGCTGTGAAAATAAATGAGAAATTGTAAGACAATCCATGCTGCTTGTGTACTTTAAGCATTACCATGAAATTAACATACCATGTCGCATACATATTTGATTCTTTTTTCTTATCTGGCCCCCAACATGATGAGAATCTGCACATCAGTTATGTAATTAATGCTGCTGCTTGTTCCCTTCATACTGGAGAAGTTTATAAACAGCTTAGGGATAAAGCACACAGTTTATTTCCCATGTTCCCAGAACTGATAGCATATTAATTAACATAATCCATTACAGCTTAACTTGGGATTTCATTTAGATAAGATACAACAGAAATGTATCCTCTGATCAGAGCCTTAAGTGATCGAACCCCCTGCTCCCTCCTTAATAACTACAGGTTATGTGAACTTTGACGTAACAGGCAGGAGTCTGCACTCAATGCAGAATAAATTGAAAAAGATGAAAGGAGGGGGGGAAGAAAAGCCTGAAACAATCAATTTTCCAAGACACTATTTGAAGATTCAGCGACAGACAGCAGCAGGGAGAGTTGAGAGGAAAATCCTCCGAAGGGCTGGTTCGCTCTGTCTCTCCTGCCTCATCGCCGAGTAGGTAATAAATAGAGGCAGCGAGTGACTGGCTGAGTAAATACAATGTGCCAAGCAGGCTCAATCTCTGAGGGAACAAGGTATGGCAATAGAGAGTGAAAGGATGAGATTGGAAGTGGTGGAGGGCTTGGAGAGACAGGAAGGGATGGGAAGCAGTGTGAGAAGGATAAAGGTAGTCTTAGGGTTTGAGAGGCTAGAGAAGAGCAGGATAAAATCAGCTGCCTATAGGTGGAAAATGGAACAATGGAAGAAGACATGGAGAGAGTGAAGATGAGGTGGGGATTGGAGAGCACTGTTAGAAATGAACATCATCTGAGAGAGGGTGAGGGCTGAAGGAGGGCAGGATGAACCTGAAGAAAATCAACAATGAAGGAAAAAAACAAGGCAGAAAAGGGTATAAAGATAAAAAGACAAAGGTGAGAGAGGGAGCAGAGAGGAGAAGAAAAGACTCAAAGACAGAAAGAAGAGAATGAGAGAGCAAAATCTGGGAAGGTGCTGTTCATTGGCGGTGCAGAGGAGGGGCATGGCCCACCTGCAGGGATACAGTGAACATTTAATTTAGCTTCTGCCAGCTGAAGAACAGCAAGACTGTGAACACACACACACAAAAATGCTCACGCTCAGATGCAGGTCGTGCTTTCTGACAAATAATCAAAACCTCCAAACACTGAGAAACACAAACAGCCAAGCTGAATCACAGGCTGCAGGGAACTGAAAACAGTAATAATTGCCACTTATTAACTCATGCTAATTGATACAGATCAAAGGGCTTATTCTGGTTTTGGCATAATAGAAAATTCTCTGCAATCCTAAGAAGCACAGGTAGGATAAATAAATACAGCGGAGATGGATGCTAAGTAAAATGCAAAATAACTATGGTGAAGGGTAGAGTAGGGTAGAGGTGAGGCTGTTCCATGTCGTTATAAGTAACATGCGATCTGATGCCACGTGTGTCTTGTAGAGAGAGCAGTTCTGCTTATACAGTGACCTTGTTCAAAGCAGGGTCTCTGTCTCCTTGATTCTTCTCAAAAATGTAAGAGCTGGGTAATTACATGCTGTCCTGTAAAATGATCCCACGAGGAACTCCGTGTCTTCAAGGCAAGGCTGGAGAGGCAAAGAAAAAGTGGACGGGGATGAAAAGGTGAAAGATGGTACATTTATTTCTGAAATTTAAAAAAAAAAAAAAAAACAGGACAAATGCAAAATTTGCAAATAAATATTGGTCAATTTTGAATTAGATGACAACAAAGATGTTGGCTATAGCCATGTTTACCACTATGTAGCAGCTCCTCTTTTACAGTCTGTAAATGTCTGGTAACAGATTTTTGGGAGAACAATGTTGTGCCATTCTCAGGATTTTAGCTGCTCAACAGTCCTGAGTCATCTTTGCATCTTTGTTGTGTTTTTCATTTCATGATGTGACAGATGTTTTCAACCAGTAAAAGGTCTGCACTGCAGGCAAGTTTGGCACCTGGACTCTTTGACTATGAAGCCGCACTGATACACTGAAAAAGATGTCATCTGGATGGGAACGTGTCGTCCTAAAACATGTACACACCTTCCAGCGCTGATTGTACCTTTCAAGATGTGCAGACTGCTAATTCCATAGATAATGATGCATCTCATCAGAGATGCAGGCTTTTGTTTTACGTGCTTATAACAAGCCGGATGACGTGTCTCCTGTTTTTCATCCGATCACGTCACAGATTTTTACTTTGAGCCAAATCCAATTTAAAAAGAAGGAGATGGAGAAGATGGCAGTGTTTATACATATGTGGCATTTTCATTGCATGACAGAGCTTTAACCTACGTTTGTGGTGAACTGTGTTCACAGACAGTGATTTCTGAAACTGTTTCTGAGCCTATGCAGTGAATCCTGTCTGATTTTAAAGCAGTGCTGCCTGAGGCCCCGAAGATCACAGGCGTCCAATACTGATTTTCAGCCTTGCTTTGGATTCTCTGAATCGTTTGATTATGTCGTGTACTATACTCAGGGGTGCACATAAGTGGTGCAGGTGCGCATTCGCTGTCAAAATAAAAGACGCGCACCAGATAAGAAGTTGCAACGCGCGTTTGCGTACATAAGATTTTCTTAAAAATGTCGAAGAAGCAAGCTCCTTTAAGCAATTACTTTGGTGTTCCTCCACCTCCAAAGAAATGTTAGAAGGAGTCCGAACCGCAAAAGAAGCGCGTATTCTCGGAAAAGTGGTTGCGGGAGGTGAGCTGGCTTCAAACAAATGATGAACACACAGAGATGTGGTGCAGAATATGCCGTGAAAATCCCACTCTAGCTGACAAAAACAGTGCCTTTTATATGTACGCAAACGCGCGTTGCAACTTCTTATATGGTACGCGTCTTTTATTTTGACAGTGAATGCGCACCTGTGGACCACTTATGTGCACCCCTGACTATAGATGATGAGATATCAAAGTCTGAGAGAATCTAATGTTGAAGAACATTATTCCAGAATTTGTTAACTAAGGTGTTTGCAGATTGGTGAAGCTCTGCACATCCGTACTTCTGAGACAATCTAAGATGCTCTTTTTAAACCCGGTCATATAACTGACCAATTGACAGATGAACTAATTAGTTGCACAATTTTCCTCCAGCTGTTTCCTTTTAGTACCACTTACTTTTCTAGCTTCTTTTTTTCTGCCTGATTCTAACATCCTGAAGGGGTTCAATCTGGTTAAGGTGAGGACTCTGTGCAGGCCAGTCAAGTTCTCCCCCCAACCGGACTTGCTCATCCATGTCTTTATGGACCTTACTTTGTGCACTGATGCACAGTCATGTTTGAACAGGAAGGGGCCATCCCCAAACTGTTCCCACAAAGTTTGGAGCTTTAAATTGTCCAAAACGTCTTGGTATGTCAAAGCATTAAGAGTTCCTTCACTAGGACCCAAATGGCATCCTATCATGGTACCATGCTGGAATTCATTGAGCTTCTAGGGATGGGTATCGTTTAGGTTTTATCCGATACCGGTGCCAAACCGGTACTTTTGAAACGGTGCCGGTGCTTAAAGAATGGAGAACACAAACTTTGTCCAAAAACCTCTCAAGTTTAGCTGTTTTCTACTTTTTCTTTGGTCATTTTAGCCTTTTTGGCCAGGGTGAAGAGAGTATCTGCCATCATCAAGAAGACAGTCGCATGTAACTATTACGGTGTTTGCTAGTTTACCTACATGCATTAATTTAATAACGTGTTAGCCTACTCAGCGTAAATTACACACAAACAACATTAAGCTACTCGTCCAGAGAAGAACGGCTGCTGCTGCCATCATCACCCGTATCTCTGCTACACTGACAGGGCTAGGGGCCAGGACTCTACTCTTCGGGTTCTTGGGTGATGTTGCTAACTCCGGGTCCGATAACAGGCACCACACCCGCAGTAGGTACGGTACATTTCTCGGCTTTAAAAAAAAACGCTATGCGTCGCCAGGTGTTTCATCAGATTCGAGGAGTTACCTCCTTTGCCTTAAAGCACTTGTTGCAGGCTGCTGAGTTTGCATCTTTTGCTGCGAAGAACAGCCAGACTTTGACCGCTTCGCCTTGGGCATTTTTAATCTGTAGCTCTGCTCTAAAAGAACGTACGTACCTGGGTCCGCCTACTATCCTCGGAAACGTAAAATGATTGGCTAGAATCCAAAGTGTATGACATCTCGGGAAAAAAAAGCACCGAAATGAAGCACCGAAATGTGCGCTAATTTTCGGTCTGGTTACTACTGTTTATGTCAGAACCGGTGCCAGATACCGGTACCCATCCCTACTTCTAAGAGCGATCCATTCTTTCACAAGTGTTTGTTGAAGGTGTTTGCATTGCCTAGGTTGATATTGATTTTACACACATGTAGCCGTGAAAGTGAATACATTTGGTAATATAGTGTATATGTAAAACACAGGAACGTTCAGGTTTGCACCACTTAGGTTTTTCAATCTGATAAAAGCCAAGCACAGTGATTTTATTCCATTAAAACAATAGAAATGTTAGAGAACATATCTCGTGCTCAACGCTCTGTGTTTTTGGCTTACATGCAGCCAGTTGAGTGTAATGTTTAAGATTGCCAAAAGCAGCCATCCACATCCTAAATGGGCTTGTAACCAATTTTCCGCTCAATGGACGACGAGCATTTTGTACACCCTTGCTGTCCTTTTTTTAAATTTTCCCTCCATTTCAACCGAGCACGGCAAACCCAGAAACAGGGAACTGTCATTCCCAAAATGGCTGTGTGGTTTGAACAAAAGCTCAGAGAATGCTTAGTGAGGCAGTGAAGGTTAAGTATTCATTAAACCAAGAGAAAAACAGATGCAGCAAATCCACAGCATCTATCCATGTATGCATACGGTTCACAGAGAGAATGTGATGGGAGGACTGATGAGTTCATCTCGCCATATAAACACATGTACGCTTTACTACACACCTAATCTGTATTTAAATTGCACCACACACACCATCTGCATGCGTGCATAAACGCACTCTGACATGACTTCATATTCTGAGCTTATTATGCAACAAATGTAGTGGCCGATTTGCTTTCATCCGTGAACGCGAGCGACAATGTTAACAATGACAGTAAGTGACACAGAAGTGTTGGTAGCGTAGATGCGATACTCTTTATTGTTCAGTCCCTCTTTGCTGTGACAGTGATGGATAAGGCCAGGCCGCTGACAAAAGGCAAGGACAGAAAAGTACATAAGAACAAACGAGGCATACTACAAAACGAACAGTTTGGCTGCAACTCAATAAGCCAATTTCACTTTCTTTGCTTGTCATCACTCTTGTTACCAGCCTCAAGGTGCAGCAAGCAATTACGGGGGAAGGAGATGGACTCATTTGAAAGAATACTGATATACTGAAAACCCAAAAAGACGGGAAGCTCCACCACTGTGCACTTTCAGACTACCTGAAATACTTAAAGAAGTGCGTGATGGGCAGCAGTGGTCACAGAGTTTCAGGTTTAAAATATGCCCTGTGGAGTATTGAGTGCTTTTCTCCAAAATAAAATAATTGCAAAGCTCTTTTTTTTTTCTTTTTTCTTTTTACATGTTTTAAATATACTGCATTGTTTACATCCACAGGAGATTGGGAGCCTTGGTCAAAATAGAAACAGTGTGTATGTGGATGGCTTCATAGTGCTATAAAAACCCCAAAGGGTATCAATCAGCTGCTTTAAGGGTTTCTTAAGTCTTAAATCACAAAAGCCTTTTGTGGTTAGCGGGAGCTGCACAAATCTGATAAATTAGCTCCTTGTTTCTGTCTTTTAGGTTATATTAGCCACTAATAGCTAAATGCACCCTAAACTTCAACTGCAGCTGGGTGAGCTGTTTGATTAATGTGGGCACCATCCAGTCTACAGCTCAGTGATGGTGGCTGCATACAGTTGCTGTACAGGACACTACCACATATATAGTATGAATATTTGTGCTGAAAAGTTAAATGATTCCCACCTTCACTGTAAAACTGATGAATGAAACAGCTGCTTTTTTATTACTACAATGAACACACCACATGTTTGCTAGCAGTACAGATTACACACAATCATGATCTGTGGGCTTATATTCTATAAGGCAGTTCTGCACCTACTCCACTGTTTTATTGTATCACAGTTGTATAAAAAGAATCATGATCATCTCAGGGATGAAAACCTATATTTTGATGAAAGTCATGTGACAGTTCCCTGCCATGAGTGGAGTGTTTACCAGCGGCTCGATACTAGTGAGGGTCGTTTTTTGTGTGTTTTAGAATATCAAATTAATTAAAAACACACAAGGCTTGTTCTGCTACCTCCCATCAACAATGGTCAGGAGTGTTTACCACTTTTGTGAGCCGCCCCCTTTGATACAAGTTTCCCAAAGCCCTTCCAACACAATCACTCATTTGAACGTAGTCCGACTACTCTTGGGTAATCTATACATATGCATGAGCTCCTGCTTTACACCACACTTGATGCTTGGCAGCACTTTGCTTGCACTCTAACAAGCAGCTTTTCTTCAAGTGTTTAGTCATTTTTAAAACATTCATTTGCAACATTACGCCGCATGAAAATCTTGCTAAGACACATTAGCAAAACAATCATTAAATATTGAATTGCAGTTCAGCCAGTCGACCTTTGATAATCACCCATATTTATGTCATGAATAGGAGGGTAAACCTCCAAAACACAGCTATTTCACAATCTTGTTCCCCCTCCCCCCAAAAAAACAGCTTAAAATATAATTAAAAACAGAGTGCAATGATATGGAAATAATTTAAAGACCCATATTTATTTGAAAATGGCACAAAGACAACATATCCAATGTTAAAACTGGTCATTTTCTAGATATTTTTGAAAAACTTGTCCGTTTTAAATATGATGCCAATCTCTTGTCCCAAAGACATGTTTTCCACTAACTTGCATCATTTTAGAACTGAGGAGACCAGCTGCTGTAGTTCTAAAGTGAAATATTTTATTAATCTTACTTTTTTTTTTTTTTAAATAAGATTTCTAATGTTTCACAGTTTAGAGCCTCCTTTGTCATATCTTTTGTTTTAGTTTAGTAACAGGTCTGCACTGCAGGCTGGCCAGATTAACTCCTCGAGTCTTTCACTACAGAACGGTGCTGTTGTGATATATGCATTGTCTTGGGGAAATAATGGGTCAGCATTAATGGTGCTTTATAAATGTGCAAGCTCACACCACGTGCCTCAATGTTTTCTGTGTACTATTTTCAATGTCATGAAATCATTTGCAGATGATCGCGTTCGGTTTATTAGCTTTTTACAGGAAAGTCGACTTTTTCAGTAAAAGAGTTATTTGGTCAATTTTAGTGATATTTTATTATTTTACTGTTTTCTAATCTTAAAATATGTACGACACAAATTGATATTACACAAGGACAAAAGTACTGGGCCATCTCATTACATCTATAGGAGCTGCTCGATCATGGGAACCAATGCCATGAAGCTCCTGGTGCACAGTTTCTAAGCTGATGTTAATGCCTGCAGATATTGAGTCACTTTTATGCACTGTGTGCCTCAGCACTCTGCAACGCTGCTTTGTTACTACACATAGTCTGCAATTTTGTGGCTCGAGTTGCTGTGCTCCCAATGCTTCTTTGAAATGATCCCTCTCACAGTTGGTTGTGTTTGTAAAATTTGCAAAGGCGGAGCACTGCTAGGTTCTTGATTTTATAGACCGTGGCTATGGGACTGAAAACACCTGAATTCGAAAATAAAGAGGCGTGGCCCAGTATTTATGTCCATATCGTGTTTGCAGGGAAGGTTTAAGAATCTTTTGGAATAAATTGCCTCCACTTATTACTCATAAAATGTGGCTGCTTTTATTCTAAGTCACAATCCAGGTTATCCCAAAGGGTTCACAAACCTTATAACCGTGCATCAAACTAAGATCACTGGTTATGTGATCATGCATTTTTGAGAGGACATATGAATTTACACTCATTTAGGGCCATTTATTCATTTACCAAGGGGCCATTCAAAAACTATGAGGGAAAGGAAAAAGGAGAGACTTCTTTTTTTTCCTTTTTAACTCAAACTGACTCCCCAGAAACTCATTTTCACAGTCTCTTAGATATTTTAGTTTACCAGTGGTGTTTAAACCAAATCCTTTATCGTGATTACTAAATCTACTAATTTCTACCTTTTTTGGTAATTACTGCACCCATGGTAACATTAAGCTATGTTACACATATCACAGATTTTCTATAAAAGCCATGTAATATATCAGAAGCAAGAAGAAGGAATGCCCGTTGCCTGGTGGTCCACGCCACTGATGGTGAATCAGTGTTGTCCAAAAATGTAATGGCACTAAAATGCTGAGACATAAGCAGAGAAAAAAAATCATTTCCAACCAAAGACTTTAATCCCCCCCCTTTGACCTCTTTCACATGCAAACCCGTTCCCTACCGACCCAGAGCAGGAATGCAGCTACAAATACTGTAGGCACTGTGACCATGAAATACTTTCACTACAAAACTTAAGAAAAACAACATGTCCCCATCATCCCAGTGTGTTTGAGAAAATAGAGAGGATTCCAAGCTAGTCCATGTGCAGCTTATAGAGTCTTACAAAGAGTCTTGGCAGAGAGTCTTTTAGTCTCTCAGTGAGGTAAAAGACACTACTTGATTGGGTCCATCAATAGGCAGTTTCAGGGGAGTAATTCATCCCTTACTTAGCCAGGCAGCACAAAGAAACCTTTTTATATTCTCCTGGAATTGCCCGCAGCGAAGGTTTAGGTGACCCAGGCGTTTTATCTGTAACGCCTTTAGTGTCCTTCAGATGCTCCAAATGTCCTTTCACACATTTGAGCCTGTGGTTCACAGTCCAGAGGCACTGCAACATTGTCCCCAGATCTGAGTTCAAAGGCTCTCGGGTTAAAGGTCACCGCTCTGAGGTTCAGGTCTGGCTTCCTGGGTGTTCCTGCGGCCCAGTCTGGGAAAACGTGATGAAGTTTTCGACCGTGGCGTCTTGGCTCCGCCATCGTTGGCTTGGGGTGCGTCTCTAGACAAGAGAGAACAGCAGGAAGGAGAAGAAAGACACGTGGAGTTTAAACGAACATCTGCTGAAGTTTATTACCAAGTTTATTATTCAAACACACCACTGATGCTGCGTCTGGTGGAATAAATGCATCATTTCCCTTCTGCCACAGAACCTCTCCCCTTTGAAAACCAGCTAATAGATACATTTCCATTTTGCTTCTCTAATTGACTGTTTGTTTCCCTTTAGTTACTATTACTACATCTGCCAAGATTCTCTCTTGGATGGCTCATTTGCAGTTTCCTATTACAACAGATTCATTATTCCAAATTTGGAGCAATTTTTGAAACATGAGGTCACTGCTTTTAGACAGAGGGTGACAAGAACAGACTTCTCATTTCTAATTAGTGTGTTTTTTTCTATGACTAACTGATTAATTCAGGAATGCCTGTAAGCACCACTACATGGACTATACACATGATGGTCAAATACAAGATATCAAAATTGAGAAAATGTATCAATGTAGAAAATGTGGGAATAAAATTAAAGAATTGTTTTTCAATTCAATGCAATTTTATTTATATTGTGCCAAATCACATCAGTCGCCTATGTAATTTTGTATTGTAAGGTAAAGACAGTGAAATAATAGCAAGAAAACCCCAACAATGACACGACCAGCCCCGCCCCCCATAAGCAAACACTTGGCGACAGTGGGAAGAACAAACTCCCTTTTAACAGGAAGCCAGCTTTTGTGTTGTAAATCCACAGAGTCCTGTCATTAGTTGTGTAAATTTAAGAAATGTGAGATTGAGTTCTAAAAGCCTCCTTCTCTTGGCTTACATATTTGCTTATATTCCTAATCAAATGCTAAAACAAGACAAAATCCTTTAAAATGGGTTACATAAACTTTTATAATATAAATTTATATAAACTTCTGCTACAGTGTGAAAAATGTTGCAGTATGTAAAGAAATCCATGGCTTGAGCTTTTGCAATGATTGTAATATCACTGTTAGAGGGAGGGATTTACCCTTTTTCAATTTCGATGTTTTAATTTCAAACTGATGACATTGAAAAAGAGCCACTTGTCAAACAAAGGAAATCAAAGGCAGGAGACCGAACACGTGGAGTTGAATGCTTTCTCTGTACCTGTGTTCTCCTGCTCAGATTTTATTCCTTTCAGAAACAACCAGCAGCGACCTCAGCAAATCATTATTTCTCAAATACAGTATATAAGCCAGTCACCTCTCACTGCTGCTGGTGGCAAAACTGTGACCATTAAGTGTAAATAAAAAATGGACAGTCAAAAAAGTCAGCCATAGTTTTTTTTTTGACACCTTTAGAAGTTAAAATTCAGCATCTTGGCTGCTTCACAACAAGCAAAAGGTGGATCAGACTGAGAAATCAGGGACACTGTATGCTCATATATACTTGGTCAATTGCAAAGTGGCCACCACCTAAAGTAGACCCTTGTTTGTTGTCAGTTTTGGCCTAAATGGGACCACTATTTATATAATGTTACATAGTTTTGATTAAATACCACATGACACTAGCTTTAGGGCTTGAACTCATATCAGAAGAGTGTTTACTGATGTTTTTTTGCAGTATCCTGCTGCACTTGGTTTCACCTTTGTTACCCGATTGCTCCATCTTTCTCATACAGTCTATGACTCTGTAATAGAAGCAGTGGGTTCAACTGTTCAAGTAGCAATAAGGAAGAGAGCATCTCCTTCTTGATGTCCAATTGGCCCAAATTAATGATGCACTGCAGCTGCTGGAGGTATGATTAAGATTAGCGGGGACATCTGAGCTGTTCAATGTTAGGGACTTTCATTTCCACTCGAACAATACGGGCTAAAAATAAATACACTTGTGGCATGGTGCTTGTGTGGAAGGCAGCAGGGGCAAAAAAGCTTCACACTGGCGGATCCCAAAAACTCTGTCATGTTAAAACAGATGGAAACAAAGAAGGAACAGTCACAGCACAGTCCTGCAAGCATACGTTTACATTAAAAAATGCAGTATATAAATGCATGGCTCACAAGTGTCTGTGTCATAATCATCAAGATCAGAGAGCTTTGGGCTACAGCGAACTGCCTCAGATCTCTTAATATATGGTGAATATTTTTCCCCCCTCTGGCACAACGTACATTTAGCAGTGGCTCAAGTACCACTTATTCCCAGACCTCCACTGCACCAGGCAGGCTCAATCAAACACAGTCACACTATTTGAATTTGACAAAGATTGGAAAAAAAAACTGATATGATGGGGAGTTTTATCAGCAAAAATCATACTAAATTGAGTGCAGCATGCAGAGTTGAAACTGCAAGCCACCTCATTTATTCATAGCAAACTGTGTAAAATAGCAAAATGTGTCAAATTAATTAGGCCTATAGATTTTTTTCCTGCCTCTCAGCATGTGTTTGTCCTCCATTTGGACATGATATTGATTCGTGCAGGATAATAACTTTCCCAGGCACTGTTGGAATATTAAAAACTTGAATGAAGAGAAATCTAATTAGAGTAAACAGGAGCACAAACACAAGCACGCAACTAAATGACTGCCTAACCCAAAGGTAGGTTATAATAAACAGTACAGTTTGATAAATGATCAATTCTCTGCCACACACACACAAACAATGCACCACCGCAGTAAAAGGTTGTATACTTATTCTGAGGTCAAACTGCCTGAAACTCCTCAGCAGTGAGATAAAAGTCTACAAAACTCTTTTTTCCCCTGATGCAGCAGGTCAGTAAGGCGAGAGCCCAGACTGAGTACTGTGTTCTGAGTAAACCGCAAAAGTGGTGAGGTTGAGCTGCATACTAAGTGGTGGCAAATCTAGGAAGAGGTGTTACCTCGTCACTGTTCCAGACAAGTGAGGAAAATTGCAGCATGCAAGACTGGAGTGTGGAGAGAGACGAAGATCTGTGGCCAGATAAGTGTTGGCCATCAAACAAAGTGTACACCACTGTCTGCCTTGTTTCTTAAAAATATATAAATTTTTAGAAAAAAAAAAACAAAACAAAAAAAAAAACACACTGCTGTAACTGAAATGGTATACAGCCATGCTAGCAACTTTATAATCCTGCTATCAATCAAGCAAACGCACAGAACATTAATCTGCTCTTCTGTAGTACGCTTTCATTTGAAGAATTATCTTAAACAACCAAATCAATCAGTAAAAACTCCCATAAAATTGTGCACTTGAAAAATAGACTAAACTGTTTATAAAGGATCTTCTGTTTGCTTTTCTAAAGCTCAACTTTAGCATTTCGGCTACCACCATGTTGGTTCATTGGAGCCAGAAGTCTCCAAACTTAGGTGGCTAAATGCCAAGTTATCAACCGATGCTAGAAAATTCTGTTAAAATGCTCCAAAAAAGCTAAAGAAGTCACTTGAATTAGCTTAGCTTAGAGCAGTGTTTCCCAACCACTGTGCAGCGACATATAGGTGTGCCATGAGAAATGATCAGGTGTGCCGTGGAAGATTATCTGGTTCCACCTGATTAGTACTCTCAGCGATCGGCTGAGTAACGGGCAGAACAATTACATTGTCTTCCACTAGAGGGCAGTACAACTACCAGTAAACAAAAGAAGACGCAGCGCGTAATAGCAATAGCTAAATAACTGAAAAGAAAAAGTAGTCAATCTGACCTTTGTCCTGGAGACAAACCGAGCTAATTCTGCTATACCTGGTGCACAGGGAAAAATATCAATATGCTTTTTGTGATATTTTTGTTTGGTGGTGTGCCGTGTGATTTTTCTAATGTGAAAAAAAGGTTGGGCTCCAAAAGGTTGGGAAACACTGGCTTAGAGCAATCAGCTACAGTTACTTATCAGTCAATCAAAGTGGCCACTGGACTCACTTTAAGCATTAACTAAATCCTAAATGGGTGAGTTAGAAATTAAACCCATTTTCTGGTTTTATTTTGTGAAGACATTCTTTTAAATGTGTTAGATTTACGCATTTTAACATGGGAATGTCTGGAAACTGACTCACTTTTCCTTTTTTTTTTTTCTTTTTCCAACGCTTCAACTCTTCATAACCAAAGATTCAAGTAATATCAAAAACCAAAGAGCGTTTACTTTTGGAGTCTGCCTCATGTAACCACTCGAGGAACACTGCATGTTCATTTAAGTGTGTTGTGCAGTGAAAAAAACAAACAAAAAAACCCACTGAAGATCACAGAAGATACAGCATACTGACATCAGATAAGATTTAGTTACACGAACTCTTTGTACTCCATTTCGCATTAGAGACGTTTGAGCCTCTGGAAATAAAGACACCGTCCACTGTCACCTTAAAATCTCATCCTGCAACAGACTGCTGTGATCAAATAGATAAGCGTCAGCGCTTATGCCAAAATAATGCTAAGTAAAATCAAAGTAATGGGAACACTTCCAGCTCTCCGACACTTTGCGCCAGCTCTTTTCAGACAAAATGAAACCACAGGAGGAACAGTAGTGTTATAGTTGTTTAATGACTCACAGCCCATATGTAAAAGCGATGGTAAACTTATTTTTGGAGTTTGTAACAGGAATACAGTCAGTGCACATAACGACACATTTTCAGGTGTTGACGTCACTGCTTCATCTTTCTCACAGCGATCTTTCGTTCCCTTTGGTCTTTTTTCAATGCACTGAACGAATTGTTATCTTGCATTTGTGACTCTTCAATCTTAGTGTTTGCCATAGTATCTGCTAAATCAGCATACCTGCTGGCATCTTGTAACCCCTGACAAATATTGGCTGTGCACAGTTAACAGAGGAGGGAAAAAACAGCTATTAAGAAAGTGAGCTGAAAAACTCATGTGCACAGATGCACGGAGTATCTGAAACTGTGAAGTAAACAATCGAGAGCTACTTTTGAGGTGAAGGTCACAGTTTATGTTACTGACACTGTGGTCAGATAATAAAGTGATGCATGGTTTCTTTAAAGGCCGAGCGCTACTCAACCTTGCGCCTCCTCCACCTCTGACCCCTCCCTCTTCCTCCATCAACAGGTTAATGACCACATTATTCAGGTGCTCATCCCTCACCGCAGAGGTTAGACATCAAGAAAACACCAAAGGGCCTCTAAGCAACATTGTCAAGGGCTGTTGAGATGCACGGCCCCTTACAAACCCACAGGAGTCGGTATTATTGTGGTACAGTACGCTGATCTGAGTTGATGAAGTGTCGTCTACAGTTTCACTGAGTCGTGTGTAAAGATTTCAGCGTCACTACAGATTACAACAAGAAGACAACAGCTATTCAGCAACTGACATATTTAGAGGCTCTCTGCTACATGCTACACGTCTGCTTGCACACTACAATGCTTAGTTGTGCGATGGTGTCACCACGGTTACACTACAAACCAGAGTTTTTTTTACTTGTAGTTCTGATTGAAAACCAGCACAAATGAGCTTGTCTGCATGTTTGTTTGTTTTTCCTTTCTACTCTAACACTTTGTTGTCTAAAAACCACCCACAGAAAATATAAAATCTCAAGGACATGCCTTAAATGGGTACACACTGAGATGTACATCAGACACCGAATGACAAGGAAGGACTGCAGAAAGTAATGTCACACTGCAGAGTTATACGACACACACACACAGACTCACTCCTGAGGTGAAAACAATATCATCCACGCTGGAAAAAATGTAGTCGTTTCATTTTGAAAGATGACACCGATGTCTCGGGAGAAGAAACGGCATTCCACTCGGATGGCGCGACAGGTCAGGCATGCTGGCTGATCGCAGTAAGTGGAAACTGATGTGAATATTGACAGGAAACGACTGGAACATCTCATTTTGAAATGTAGCCTGGGCGGTAGGTGGGCAGCCGAGGCATCATACATTTTCACACTTGCTAGTCTGAGAGTGTGTGTGTGTGTGTGCGTGTGTGAGAGAGAGAGAGAGAGAGAGAGAGAACATACTGTGTATTTTGCATGTGTGAATATGAGTGTTAAAGGCAGGAAAGTTTGTTTTCCGGAGACTTCCAGGATTCTGCCTGCTCGCTTGTATCCTGTGCGAACTCTTCACACAACACTAGTGACAGTTAACGCTTCCTACAAAATGTTGTATATTACAATGAAATAATAAACAGAAGCAAATGCCAGAAAGCTGTTATTTTTTTTTCTTTTTAGATGTTGTGTATGCAAACAGTGGTTAAAAAAAAAAATCTTTAAATAGGTAACCATGGGGACTATATTTGAACTTCCTGTAGACAAAAAGCTAACAACTGCATTAGATGATAGATGCTATGTAAAGGAAACTAGAAAATTATTTACATTACTCCCACTCAAATTAGATGAGAGTTCCTTCTTAGAAATTTCTGGCAAAATTTCTCTTGGAAGTTTCTATAAGACGACGCCAACCTTTAACAGACACGATCTGCACATGCGCAGGAATCTGTTACCTGAATCTGTTGCACCTAAGCACACAACTGCATGTCATATATTTAAGCTAATATTCTGTTTTTCAGGAGCTTATGTGCGAACACTTACTGACAGAAAGGCAGCAGCGACAGCAGCGTCTCTTTGGTGGGGCTGGCTGTGAACTCTGGCAGCGTCTGGATCAGTTTGTTCATCACCGTGCGAAGGTAGCCCTGCAGCTGCTTCCTTCTTTCCTCCACAAACTTGGCATCCTGAGACAGATGAAGAAGAGTTAGTCTGAAATAGATGTGAGGTTAAAGCTGCACCTGAATACATACATCATGGATTGTTTGACTGCGTGTGACAGGATAATATTTCCTCATAGCACCGAAACCACACCGTAGCATCACATGACTCTGCCTTAGAATTCATTTTCTTTTGGACTTCTGACCTGCTGATTTGGGTTCACTTTAACTGCTATTATCAGTACAGCACAAGCTGTTTAGGTAGAAAATCCCACTGCAAATACAGCTAATTTTATTGGATGATTAAGCCAAGTGCCAATGAAGGTGGACGTTTTCAATGTTTGGTTTACTGCTATTCAGCTAATAGTTAGCAAGTGCTTAAAGACTAGCTGGCATCTTACATGAAAACTAGGGGTGACTGTTGGAAACCTGCTAACAACCACAGAAACCCCTCTTCATGACCGATTTCATCTAGTGACTCCTAGCAATCACTTGCTAACCACAGGTTGCTCGGGGCCAGTGATTGGTCTTTAGGCTCATGAAAACTGAGGCTTAAAGTAATTTAAAAAATAAATAAAGGAAAAAGCGCATGTACGCCATTAGAAGAAATCAACTTCAACATTTGGAAAGGTCAAAGAGGACCTTTTCGTAGCAACAATTGCAAATACTGTATACATTTACATTTTTCTTTCTTAACTGTATTGGCGACAGGAAGTATGTGCATTTTTGCACATGTGTAAAGCGACACAGATCGTGTTGTGACGAGCTGACTGGGACCGTGGAAAAGTAAGGAGTTGCAAATTGTGACTTAAAGACATGTAACTGAAAAAATATGTCACTGGTGTGCCAGATTCAGATCCTTTACAGGTATCCTCTGTGATGAATGGCTTTCAGTTTTTCTAGCATCCATACAAACCAACAGCACCCTGCTGACTCTCTGCCAGCGGCCAGGCTGTCCAGTCCTTTCCAATCTGCTCTGACAAGAGATATTGCATAATCCAAAAAAAAAGAAAAAAAAGCATTTTTTTAGGATTACCACATTTATTATTTGTGTTGATTTTGTCATTTCATTTCTGATGTTGATAAAGCGCAGTGTTCTGAGCATTCAGACCCGCTTCCACTGTGCGACTCTGAAGGCAGAGGCACAGAGCCACATGGCCGATGTGAGCATGGCTAATCGGCATCCAGCAAGGCTCAGAACAAAGCCTGGGCAATGCTCCATGTTACTCTCTGGTGTTTGGGACTGGAACAAACAGCCATTGAAGGAGGCCAATATTTCCCTTTTTTTTCAACTACTGCTTCTCTTTTGATCTCAAATCCCAAATCGCATGTGAATTTAATTGTTATGGCTTGAAATGCACATGTGGTTCTTTTGAACAAGAAGAATTAAGTGTTTTTAATACCAAGGCTGAATATGCAACCATGGGAAAACAACACTTTATTTTAAGAAGATAAAGCAGGTGATAACACATCCAAAGAACAAATCACAATTAAAGTGAAAACACAGGAGTGATACAGTCTTTCTTTTTTAAAAACATCTGGAATGCTTGGTCAGTTTTCTCAAAAGTCATTTTCCAAGGAGCGGTCACAGTCACACTTCATTCCTATCAATGCTTAAGAAATAAATATGGCAAATGCTTTAGAAATAAAGACAAAGAAAACACCAAAGTGTGCCTAATTTGAAATTGGCCTTTAAAATGATCAGAAATGCATTTAAAATACAAAATGAGTAACTTTTCTCCATTTAGTAATTTTCTTTAGAAGTGTTCTGATCAGTGGAAGTCAGTAGACCAACAAGTGTCCAGACCGCTGCTCTGCTGGCTTCCCATTAGCCTACCAGACCAAAGCTGGGACTACACTGAAACTAAGTCTAAGCACTATTCTTTCACAATTGATTAATTTAGATGGATAGTAAAAGGAAAAGAATTCCTTTATTTTCCCATCCCCAAAGTCAAATTAAATCAGTTTAACCCACAATACACACTTTCAGTGTGGATGTTACACATGACGCACGGCAGTGCTCCGATTACATCAATTAGCACAGAGGTACGATAACAGGAAGTGGAGCTAAAACACTGAATCACTCACTGGTTTTGCCAAAATGTTATCATACATTAATTTGAATTCTTCCTATTAAATATGAGAATATATTATATGATTTAATACTGAAGAACTGAACAAACTCAGTTTGAATTTTGTGTTTGAACAAGAGAGGCACTCTCAAACCTTTAAAATGTACTTTAATTATGTTTAGATTATTCTTTTATCCTATCTTCATGTACTTTATTTGAAATTGTTCAATAATGCAATGACTGGATTTTTCAATTATTGCTATTGTGAACTACAGAAAAATGAACTGAGCCCAGTTATCTCTTGTTTGCGTGTGCAAACTCGGAAAAACTCATTTTATCGTTTTAAATGGGGCGGACCACTGAAACTCCCCTCTCTATCAGCATAAAGAAGTTCACCTACACATTTAATCCCTCAGATTTTTCAAGTTTTTCTACATCACAAAGAAATCCTGCTGTAGCACAGAAAGAAATTGATCATCAACTCTTAATTTCTCAGAAATAATAAATGAGTAAAATTACAGGAAAAGTTCTGGCAGCGTTTTTGCTATGTCACAGAAAATGTCCTTTTTTTCCCCCTGTAGTTATAGAAAAAACAAAAACAAAAGGAACAGAAACTTTCTCATTTGATTGTTTATCTATTTCGTTTTTGGCTTGGTGTTGTATGATTGACCATGAGGGATCAAAAGTTGTAAAAAAAATACAATACAATAAAAATAAAATACAATAAAAAATTCATGTACAATTAAAAAATACAGTAGGAACTATAAAGTCCTTCAAAGCAATGCAGTGGACCAAATTACGGTGTTTGCTGGGATGATTCTGGCCCTTGGGCCTCATGTTTGACACTCCTGTGGTAAAATATGTCTAGAATGAAGATGTCAAAGGTCGGATAACAACAACTGACATCATGTTGTAAATGGTTATTATTATTTCAATCATTAATCGTTACTAATATCTCTACATTTCAACCAGTAGTCTTTTTAGCCCTGAGCCACAGCAGAATGGCAACAGTAATTAATAACCAAGCCAAGCTGAACTTTGAATAGAACACTATTATTGCACATTTCATACAGGCAGCAAATATTAAAGGACCTCTTTAAGTCTGGCACTGCTCGGCTTAAAACAATTTAAAGAAAATCATCAGCACTTTTCTCTGTGCTGAGTTAGTAACTGTGTAAATCACTGCAATAAACACTGTAAATGTGGTGACAAGAAACATCCTCTATGGAGGATATGAGCTGCGTTCGGTGCAGTATTTTCACATTTTTCCTGTCTGAACCTACAAAAGTTAGGTAGATGATATGCAGGGCAACAGCTAGAGAGAACTTTAAAAAAAAGTTAATTGTAGCCCCAAATAGCGGATAAGTATGTAAGTTCAGCAGAGTGGGAGTGGATAACTAAACTCAGCTGCATGCTGGGTAAAGCAGACGGGGCTAAGAGCGGGTAAATCTGATGTGTCAGATTAGGCTGTGCATGCCAGCACGGGTTTCATGCTATGTCGACACAACAAGGGACACCCTGCCTGCTTTCACGGATGTCAGAGCAGTAATAACACTAATGGACATCATGACAGATTCATCCTCTTGTGGAAAAACAGAGGTTTGAAGAGAGAGGCCAGGTGCTGTGTCTTGTTTGCAGAGAGGAACAAGAGGGCAGAGCAGAAACTACTGTGGCATACTGATGCTGGTACAAGGCGGATTCTGTCCTCTTAAATCTGTCCTCTTACCTCCAGCTATCATAACACTGCTCTTTACTTGCTCCCCCACACTACTACACTCGTGTGATAAGTCTCGACGGACATGTAAACATAGAGGTGGTGTTTTATGAGCATCTCAGTTCTAAGCTTATGTCACACAGACTGTTCAATCAAGATGGAAAAAAGAAGAAGAAGCAAGACCGACTGCTTTAGTAAAGTCAAAACTAAGATTTTGCATTTGTGTAAGTTGTAGTACATCTATTCACTAGATATTATGAAGCACATTGGTTTGGTACATCTAGAATAAAAGACAGTTTAGAAGCAAGTCGTGCATCATGGCATTGCCTTCAAGCCGTCATTTTAAATTCCTTATTTACATAAAAGGGCAGACGGCAACAATTTTCATTTCTATGGTCTCAAGGACCCACATGCATGAAATCAAAAGACAGATCTGATTTTTAAAAATGATTTTAAATTTCGATGTCGCCCAAAATAAGATTCTTCAAAGCCCACAAGTTATACTACAACTACTACAACACAAACACTGCAAAACATTACAGCTTCATTAGCTGCTCAGTGCAGAGCGCCAACACATCAGCACAGCACTAAACTAATGCCATGCTAATTCACATGAATAAGTTAGCCAAGTGAAACAATAACTACACCTTCATATATCATTTCTGTGATAAAGAGCAGAGATGCCTTGTAAACCTCAACTGTGTATAAGTCAGTGCGACACTACGGCTGGCTCATATATTTCCAGTTTGGGCTGTTAGCTGGTTCTTTAAGGGCAAAACCAGGACAACCCTCATCTTCTTACCATTACAGAACTCTCTCCTGTAGTTAGCCATATATTGCAAAGCAAACTTTTCCCATCTGACTGCTCCCGTCACTGATGATGTGGCTGATATAAGAGCTGACAAAGACTTACAAAGAGTGATCAGCGATCCTAAAAGATTTAGTTAGATTAGCTGAAGTGTAAGTGCAGTAACTACCCTGTTTCTGTCCTTTTCATGGTCAACATTAAACCCTTGTTTCTTCTCTGCTGTGGTAGTTAACTCAAGCAATGCCCATTAATAAGTCTCTAAAGTAATTTGTTGCAGGAGAAATTGGGGGTGTGTCAGAAAACGCAATGCAAATGCAAATTCCCACTATTGAGCCATAACGACTCAACAACATGGTCTAAAAGTGTAATCTAGATACATGACATTATAATAGCAGCACTAGCTAACATTTAACTGCCATGTTCCCTAGATGTAATCCTTGTTGTTTATTTGATTCTTAGTGTTATTTTTGGTTTATTTTGATTTTCATTCATTGTTGAGCCTTTAGCTCTTCTCAACTCGTAGTTCTAGTTCATGTTTTACATTTGTGGAGTCCCTTCTGTGGTTCCACCTTCTGTTAAGTTCATGGATGTTCTACGAATCCTTGTTTCAGTGTGGTTGTTATTCATCTGCTGCTTTACTTTGGTAGGCCTTCCCCTCTTGTGTTTTGCATTTAGTTCTACTGCCTCATTGACTTCACCTGCAGGATTATACACCCCTGATTAGCCTTCTGTGTATTGTCAGTCTCTGCTTTTCTTTGTCATCCATAATCCCACCCTGTCTGTTTCCCTCTGTCTTCTCAAGTGGGTGTTCTTGCCCTGCTTTGAAAATCTGCAATTCAGTTTACTGGACCTTTTGTTATTGGAATTCTGCATTTGGCTCCTCTCAATGGACATCTACACCGATCTGCCCCGATCGGGGATTATGAAATGGTCGTGTAATGACAGACGGAAAAGCTGAATATATAGCACACATATGTACACACAGCACAGCTAAATGTCACCTCCCAGAGAGACAGATAAGCAGGAGACAGGAGCTGCCAATGGAACAGAAGTGTAAAGTAGTCACATATGCGTCAGGGTCTCCACAAGTACTCTGTAAATTTGCTGCCAGCTTTTCGGTATTCAAGTCTGGAGGAGGGAAGGGAAAAACTCTAAATAGATAGTCGGAACGACGGAATGTTGCCTGGCAACAAAAAACTCATTTAGAAGTGAAAAGTAACTACACCCTCTGGTATCAAACCATTCTTACCCCCCGAGATAAAATCAATGCCTTTGACCAAGACTTCGATCTTGCTTGAGAATCTCGAATTACTGTGTTTACAATGAAATAAATTCCTGCTGTGGCTTTTTTTTGTTCCTTTTTAAAGAAAGGAAGGGCAGATTTAAGGACTTTATATGATAGAAGCCTCAGGCGATGCAGTTTTTTTCTCCCAGCAATTCGCAGAGTTATTAGAAGCAACATTTAAACACAGTGCTTTGGAAGCATCTGGCACTTGGTGTCTATCAGGTATTTCCTGGAAAAGAAGGTTTTTCAGCACTACCTACTCAGGTGAAATAAAACAAATTATCATAATAAGCTACCCTTAGTCATCACGTTAAAGAAGTACATCAACCTGGGCTCTGATTTAGCCTGCAGTCCACTTGAATTAAGAGAAAGGACAGCACCGGTACATGCTGGCAACAAAACAAGGTCAAAATGTTCCACAAAGTCAGCCCACACTGGCCCACAGTGGGGCTGAAGAGGCTTCTCTCTTGATGCCTTGTTTAAACACTCTCAAAACTACGGGTCCAGATCATGAATAAAACATTGCATGCAATTCAAGAATGCCCATGCAAGACCTTCACAACTTCTCCTTTGTCATAATTAAAAGCATATAACATGCATATTGCATAATATGTGAGCACAACATACTAAGACTTGTTAATAATTCACTGTGTAGTTTCTGATTAATTAATCAGGCCGACCTCGGCACTCTACTCACTTTTTGTCTCTGTATGCACAGATGGGCCAACCGCCACCAAGGGCCGTGCTACTTTCAGGAAACCTAAACAAACGTTGAATGATCGTGATCACTGTTCACACCGTTGAATTCACATCAGACTGTTTAAGCATTTTGTGCGTTTTAATGTATCACACTGCTATAAATGAGTAAAGCTCATGACCTGGCTGATATCTGCTGCAGATTTGAGGTATGATCACAAAACCCAGCGTGAACCATAACTTCACAACTGTGTTTTAAAGATGTAGTTTTTATACATAAGCAAGGAGCTAAATACATTTGGCATCAACAGAGGTCATGGACAATATAAAGAGACAGCTTGCATGGTCTTAGTTGCAGGAGAAACACAGGATACTTAAAAATCACCTAAGCCATATGATGCCAGAGAAACACCACACCTCCCACCTACTCCATACTGTAGGTGATTCAGTGCCATTAATCAGCAGCACACATGAAATCTGTGTACTCTGGTTCAAAGTTTCAGCGCTGCTGCACCTATAATCATGCACAACAGTGGCTACAGAGTACACTGCTTCACCTTGGAGTACACCTGTTTTTACTGCAACAAGGTAAGAATTAAAATCAGTGAATATAATCAAACATTAGGCTTTTAAGGAGCTCTTAAGTTACACTTTAGAGATACTCTTAAAGCTTTTAATTGCCTTTCTAATCACCAGTGTAGTGCTGTGTGCATATCTTGACAGACTGTAGGATTAAAAGTGACTACCCACCTCTGCTGCTCTCTTAGTACTTTGATGATGCTCAGTGACCACAAGGGAACTATCCTACTATTAATGCCAGGGTACGCTTGAAACAAGCTACCCTGACAATTATCAGACCTGTTTTCTGACCTCATGTGCAGGAAAAGTTTTCATAGCTCTTCAAAGGGTGCAAACTTTAGGATAACGTTTCCTCAAAGGCATTCATGGGCGCATGCTCATTTACTCTTCCAGAAATAACAGGCAAAGCATGTTGGTTTACTCGTTTCAGAAAATCCCCAAACTGTAAAGGTGCTGAACCTCAGAAGTAAATCAGTTGACAGTTTATATCCTATAAAAGTACATATTTTGAACCTTCCTATAGAAAATATTTGTGAATTCCCTGCTGTAGAGAAACTATTTCACCCCTGGACTCTGTTTAAGCCCTGAAAAATCCCCCCCCCCCCAAAAAAAAAAAAAGATTTGGGGGTCTGACAATAATGTCTTTTTGATGTCATCACTCTGCCTCCTCTGTGCCTCAACGTCAGCAGGAAGGAGGAGGGAGCTGACAGACATGAACAGGGAACACTTAGGCTGTAAGCGTGGGCTGGCCCCTGACAAATCAGCTGTTTAGGGCTGTCATAGGCAGAGAGAGTGCATGTGTGTAACATCTTCTGTTTTACTTAGTTAAACAGCTGGACAGTCTCGCCTAAAGCATATGCAGATCCAAAAGTGGGCGGTGGGGGTGTCTCATTAGCTCAATAACAGGACTAAAGAGACACAGAATGATGACAAAGAGACTGATCAGGTCCAAACTAGCACTGACTTTGGGTGTTGACTCTAAAGGTGAAGATACAGTGAACAATATTAAAATCTCTAATTAATGCTTGCCATAATCAATGATCTCTTGAAGAAACCTTGAAAGAGAAATGCAGTAGGCAGGTAAACCTACCGCTTTAGGTTTGCCTACTTTAACAGACCTTGAGTCAGAGTTATGCAACTTAAATGTAACAAGACTCCAGGATTTAATTACAGTCTTTACTTTGTTTATTTCTGGCCTCATCAATCCTACGTTTCCTTGGGACCTTGTTAGAACAAAGATGCAAAGGTAGGACTTACATGTAAAAGCTTTAGAGTAATTAATTTAGTGAAGTAAGAGACATTCATCAAGTGACCTTCTGTTATTTACTGTACAGTGAATCTTTAAAGTGATTATGTCAGAGAGTAATGACCCATCTGCAGCCTGACATTGGACAGGAAAAAGCCAGTGATCACATTTAAATGAGACAAAAAAAACTGTCTAAAAAACCCCACATGATTTATGTGAGGCAGATGAAAGTTACATAAGTGGTCCAATCAGGGTGCTAGTTTAACTGCCCAAAAAGCCAGGCACATACTTGCACATGCAGGGTTAGCTGTTACATGATAGAAGTATGTATCAAAAACTCTTCCATAAGTTTCCCAGCAAACATAAATCCATAGCGTAGCTGATGTTCTTTGACAACCTCAGAAACGTGTCTCTCTGAACTGCCAATCACGTGTGTGCATTTATGTGTGCTCCTGTTAACAGGCATGAAACAGAGAGTACAAGCCATGTAATACAGTTAGTAAGGGGTGTGTATTCACCCATTTCCTCTGCTACCTGATATTCACTGACAGCCGCTGTGTTTCATCCCTAACAGAGCGAACCACAGCAGAGCGCATATTCACGGTGCAGATAAAGAGCTTTTGAAGGTCTTTCTCCCTCTCTCTCCCTCGCAACACACCAAGTACCCTATTCCTAACATTAACATTTCTCCATCATTAGCTGGATATAATGGTGTGAGGCTCTGTGTGTGCATGTATCAAAGTCCGCTTTGGATTTGCAAAGTATGTCTGTGATGGTGGAACCCTTGAATGAGACTAAAAGCACAATAGACAATAGGAAAAACAGATGGACTGGCAGCGTTTGTGAATACGCATTTCAATCAAATCCTGGCATTGTAAACAGACAGGAGACAAATTAAAGGAAAAACTACAGAGTAAAGTGCCTCCATGCGCATCCAGAACAGCTTTAATACACCTTGACATTGATTCTTCAGGCCTCTGGGGCTTGTCTGGAGGGCAAAGCATCTGTCTGCTAAATGCAAGGTGGTCTATTCAGTGTTATGCTAGAATATATCATTCCCATCAGAATAGAAATGTTTCATTAGAGTATTAAAGTTCTAAACATGAAAACATGAACTATAAAGGCCAAAATGCCCCCCATCAGCATAAAGGACCAAGGATCTCCTCACTGTAGGAATGAAGTTCAAGTTTTTTTCTACCATGCATGTGGCTTATGGCATTTAATCCCTCCATAGCCAATTGTTCTGGGAGAACAACTGTTTTTTTAATAAAGTAAAACTACATATTCTGATAGCATTGAGTTAGGGTAATCACCAATAATGACACATGACTCATAGGAGTAAATTATTAAGCCCAATGTTTTTGCTAGCTAGTTGGATACTGATACATTTTATATCTACACATATTAAGATCATTTTTCTATTAATTTGTTCTTTTTTTCAGTAACCATAAAATAAATACGGTTTAAATTCTGATTATTGGAGGAATACACATGTAGCTATGAGCGAGTTAGACATAATACACATGACTTGTTGTAGTAAGTCATGTGCATTATGTCTCCATAAAGCACATGAAGTAGAAAACTGTCCTACAGCTAAGCAAGCACATGATTATACAGTCACACCAATCTCTGTTCAATATATGATACATTTTATGATATATTTAACTTCAACTACAACAAAATGTATCCAGAAGGTACACATCTTTTTTCAGCTTACAGTATATTTTCTTATTTCAATTTGGACCTATTCAATCCAGGGTGTGAGTTTGAGTAAACGCGCTGATATACTCCATTCCTGTTTTCAAAAGCAGCCCTGCTCTGTACTTCACCTGAGGTCATCACTGATACAAAAACTACAAAGTACTCCTAGGGAGCCAGAAACAAACCCTCACTGGACTGAAATAACAGGGAAACTCAACACGGCAGGCCTGCTGCTTACTAATACAACCAGGTACACAGGAACAAATACACAATAAATACCATATACAAACTACATGCACTTACTTTCACACACATACGCAGGCACACAGGCGCACGCACACATTTTGTTGCTTCTCTGCTTTGCTTGCACACAGAGACACAAACGCTAACAACCACTTAATATGTATCATATTTTGAAGCTGTGCATCCCTCCACCTGCTGCTGCACTTGATTTTAGTCAAGACCAAAGACCTTGAACTCTGTTTCCTCTTCCAACCTTTGTGCCTGGAACACCAGATTTTAGCATAAATGGTCAAATCAAATGAAATTTACAGACATAAAAGAGGTCAAACAAAATGTAACTAATAAGAAACAACTACATTTAATGCAAGCAAAAGGTCAAAGATTTTCAGATTTTGAATAAAAACGGAATATTATATATGCAAATCATTTAAACTGCATGTCTGATTCAAAATAATCCAACGGCAACATAGAAAATGCTGGATTTTTTACTAAATAATTGCTCATTTTAAATCAACAATGCCAGAAAAACACATTTAAAAAAAAACTGGGCTGGGATCATGGTAATATGGGAATGAAGCCGTGTTGCATTCATTGTTTTGCTTCATGATGCACATCCTCTAATGGGTAAGAGGTCTGGACTGCAGCCAGGCCAGTTTAGCACCTGCACTCTTTCACTGCTGTTGGAACACATTTAGAAACTAGGTTTGGCATTTCCTAAAAAATTCTGCCTAGACTGCAGTGTATGTTGCTCCAAAAACTTTGGCGTTCATAAAATCTTCACACATATGAGAGTTACCGCACCGAGTCCAGTAACACCCTCCCTGGCGATTGTGTGCCGACACCAACTGAATTAGCCATTTCCTCTTTAGCTTAAAGGACTATGCTTTAACAATTTCTAGAAGTATTTTAACATTAGTGTGGTAACAGAGTGAGAAAGATCTGCTCTGACACAACTTTTTGGTTGCTGGTGTCACATTCGAAATAATAAAATGGGGATAAAATCCATGCACTGGAGTTCTGTAGTGTATGAACCACTGGAAGCATGTGTTTCTCTTCGAGCAGAAAGTGGTGTCCCTGCTTTAAAACGTGCTCGGAGTGTAACAAAGCCTGGACTACTTTTTCTGTCATGATGGGCGACTTTCAGGAGATGGTAAAAACCAATGATTCACACAGACTGCAGTGTAATGGGCTTTCAAAGAGCTTTCCAGAACACGATGACACCAACTGTCGAGGCCTTTGATAGACACGTGCACTTCCACATGATACCACATCATAATGTGAGACAGACACCCTGATGGCCTCCTACTTCTTCTCACATATGCAGTGCCTCCAAACACAGCGTTCGGTCCGCTTTCTACCCATGAAAGTGCGCCGTCTTTGAAGGTGGGAAGTCACACCGCATCGTTTTGGCTGTGGCAGCACTAAATCCAACCAGCCACAGAATTGGGGTCAGAGCCAAATTATCCCCCAAAGGTTGTAGGGAGACAGTGGAGAACAGGATGAAAAAGAGCAAGGGAATGGTGAGATGAGGAGAAAGGTGGGGGCTCTCCAACCAGAAAGGGACATAAGCTTTGAGAACCCAGGCGAGCAGCTGAAACCGCTGAAAGAGGAGGCGTGATAAACTGATGTGGTTGTTAAGGTCGCCTTTTTCCCTCTACAGAGCTTACCATCTTAAAAGGCTCCAATCAGTTTTTACAGTCTGATATAAAAATTTATGAACATTATGCAAGGAAAGACCTCTTTTATGGGGTTTAATGCACAATATATTGAAATATATTTCAGTAGGAGTGCTTCCTATAATCAAACTGAATTCGTTTGGGATTTTATTTGGATCGAAGCGCCAAGAAACTTTCTCTGAAACAAAAAATACACGTTTAAGAGGCCAAGAACACACTGCTTGTATTCTTTAACAGCAGCCCAAACACATCATACTGTATCATACTGCACTGACCACATCACACTTCTCATATGAAAAGGTGACAGACAAACACAGATTTCTGGATTTATAGTAAATATGCACCTCAATTCTATTTTAATTGTTTATGATAAACAGCTGTTATTATTTGTAGTTTTTATTGTCTTCTTCATTTTGGTTTAAGAATATTTTGGAGGGAGAAATGTCAATGTCACACTTTTGCTCGGTTCAATTCACAAATTTTGAAGATTCATATTGACAGACATGTTTTGAGTTCAGTTTTTCTGGTTTGTTTTTTGCTTGCGATTCATTTGTTGCTCTGTGGTTCTGCTGTGAGGATTTTCAGCATGTTTCTGTAACAGGTTGTGTTGGGAGTTTGTACAATGTTGTACACATTCTTCTGCGGCTCTGCTGTAACTGATTTTTTGGGTTACCACACTCAGAAAGGTTGTTGCTTGGTATTATTTGTGTGTCTGTTTGCAGGATTAATGAAAAAGTTATGGACAGATGTGAACAACACTTTTATCAGAGGCACCTTACCAATGATTAACAAAGTGAAACTGGACATTTCAGCTACCAAACAGCTTAGCAGGGACACATAATTCAACATTGCTTTTGTGGGTAAGTGAGAGACAGAGCGAGGGTTGAGGTGGCTGACAGTGAGCCAAAGACACACATTATATTTACTATCAGCTCACCTTGTTCCCTATGGCTTTCTTGGGTGGGAAGTTGAAGGTGTCCACCTGTGGAAACTGTGATCTCAGATGATTGTGGAGCTCCCTGAATTCGGTGTAACGCCTGTACACGTTCCACTCATTGTCCAGGATGCGGATATACACCTGAAGACATGCAGACACATCACCATGGTTGTCATCAGTATCAACACAAAGATAAGTTAGAGTAGCATGTCCTGATTTTCAAAAGTTCAATACACAGTATAGGACCTCCATCTATAATTAAATCTAATTTCAGTTATAATACTATAATATGTAACCTAATTTCTATATTCTTGAAAATGTCAAACACACCAACAACCCGCTGTTATGCAACAGCCATTCTGCAGTTCACATAGTGGTCATCAAGCTCTGACAGTGCTTTACAATAAATGAATCAGAAACAGGAATGAGTTCCTGCCACCCTTGTAAATGTGTATTTTCACTTACATATTGCAGCACATAACAGAAAGAGTCTATAGACGTAGCTGTGCAGTCACCATTTCTATGCGCCATTAGCTGCTTTATTCAGACTCACGAGAGATAGAGGGAGCAGAAAGAAAAGAAAAGATGAGCCTATTACAAGAAAGAGGGGGAGTCGGCTTCCATTTTCATAGCAGAAAACGACAGCACAGAGACAAAAGAGAGAGCAGAACAGCTTTTGAAAATTCAATTTTAAAGCGGCCTACCACAAAAAAATACAGCTTTGATTCAAGTCTATGAAAACAGAAACTGATTTAAAAATCCACCAAATGAACTTCAGCGTAGCCCCCCACTACCAAGCAAATCAACAAGCGCCCAAACTGTGGTTCAATAATGAACCGCGTCCCTTTCAAACCCACATAATACTGAATGTGTCCATAATGGAAATCACTGCTTTTATGTATAAAAGCTGTGATGGAGTACGTTAAAATGATAACGAACACTGAGAAGAAACTTAAAAATGGAGAAACCCTGAGTAGAAACATCCAACGCTGCAATACTGTGCAAAAGTCTTGAGCCACCTCACATTTTTAAGTATTCTTTATATTTTCCTGGGAAAACTGGAAATGGGTTCAGTTTGTCATTGAAACGTGGAAAAACATACACAGAAGTAACAGCTTATCATGCAAAAACAGAGTTTGAATAATTTGAACAAGATTGAAAGTCAATAATTGGTATGAGCGCCTTTATTCTTCTACACAGTCTAAAGTCTCTTACACATTTATTTCTTTAACTAGTCTTCAGGAGGAGTTCTCCAGGCTTCCTGGAGGACATTCAAAGCTACTTTGGATGTTGGCTGCCTTTCGTTCTGTTCTCTGTTGCGATGACTGTAGAAATGGAAACAAATTGTATTGTTGCAAGATGCTGCTAGTAACAAAAGACTAAAGATATCATTTAAAACTGGTCACGTGTAGACACAACACTGATTCATCCTTTGAGTTAGGTGCTGTTTTTAAGCTTAAATGATCCATAGGTCAGTGTTAAGTGGCTTAACTCTGAAAGACCTTTAGAAAACCTGGAGAACTACTGTTCATGACTACCACAGACTCCTTCAGAGCAAAATATAAAGAAATGAAAACATTTTGCAGAGTACTACACATTGTTGGTTATCTTTAATGTAAACTTTTTATTTAGTTACAGTGGCTTGCAAAAGTATTCGGCCCCCTTGAACTTTCCCACATTTTGTCACATTACAGCCACAAACATGAATCAATTTTATTGGAATTCCAGGTGAAAGACCAATACAAAGTGGTGTACACGTGAGAAGTGGAACGAAAATCATACATGATTCCAAACATTTTTTACAAATAAATAACTGCAAAGTGGGGTGTGCGTAATTATTCAGCCCCCTGAGTCAACACTTTGTAGAACCACCTTTTGCTGCAATTACAGCTTCCAGTCTTTTAGGGTATGTCTCTACCAGCTTTGCACATCTACAGACTGAAATCCTTGCCCATTCTTCTTTGCAAAACAGCTCCAGCTCAGTCAGATTAGATGGACAGCGTTTGTGAACAGCAGTTTTCAGATCTTGCCACAGATTCTCGATTGGATTTAGATCTGGACTTTGACTGGGCCATTCTAACACATGGATATGTTTTGTTTTAAACCATTCCATTGTTGCCCTGGCTTTATGTTTAGGGTCGTTGTCCTGCTGGAAGGTGAACCTCTGCCCCAGTCTCAAGTCTTTTGCAGACTCCAAGAGGTTTTCTTCCAAGATTCCCTGTATTTGGCTCCATCCATCTTCCCATCAACTCTGACCAGCTTCCCTGTCCCTGCTGAAGAGAAGCACCCCCAGAGCATGATGCTGCCACCACCATATTTGACAGTGGGGATGGTGTGTTCAGAGTGATGTGCAGTGTTAGTTTTCCGCCACACAGAGCGTTTTGCATTTTGGCCAAAAAGTTCCATTTTGGTCTCATCTGACCAGAGCACCTTCTTCCACGTTTGCTGTGTCCCCCACATGGCTTGTGGCAAACTGCAAACAGGACTTCTTATGGTTTTCTGTTAACAATGGCTTTCTTCTTGCCACTCTTCCATAAAGGCCAACTTTGTGCAGTGCACGACTAATAGTTGTCCTATGGACAAATTCCCCCACCTGAGCTGTAGATCTCTGCAGCTCGTCCAGAGTCACCATGGGCCTCTTGGCTGCATTTCTGATCAGCGCTCTCCTTGTTCGGCCTGTGAGTTTAGGTGGACGGCCTTGTCTTGGTAGGTTTACAGTTGTGCCATACTCCTTCCATTTCTGAATGATGGCTTGAACAGTGCTCCGTGGGATGTTCAAGGCTTGGGAAATCTTTTTGTAGCCTAAGCCTGCTTTAAATTTCTCAATAACTTTATCCCTGACCTGTCTGGTGTGTTCTTTGGACTTCATGGTGTTGTTGCTCCCAATATTCTCTTAGACAACCTCTGAGGCCGTCACAAGGCAGCTGTGGAGCTGTTTTGCAAAGAAGAATGGGCAAGAATTTCAGTCTCTAGATGTGCAAAGCTGGTAGAGACATACCCTAAAAGACTGGCAGCTGTAATTGCAGCAGAAGGTGGTTCTACAAAGTATTGACTCAGGGGGCTGAATAATTACGCACACCCCACTTTGCAGTTATTTATTTGTAAAAATGTTTGGAATCATGTATGATTTTCGCCCACTTCTCACGTGTACACCACTTTGTATTGGTCTTTCACGTGGAATTCCAATAAAATTGATTCATGTTTGTGGCTGTAATGTGACAAAATGTGGAAAAGTTCAAGGGGGCCGAATACTTTTGCAAGCCACTGTAACTCAGCTTACTAACTCTAGGTCTGTGATTAGCAGACTGATTTACAGCTACAGGAAATCTTTCTACATTTTGTTCATGTCGGCCTCGAAGGTGGTTTGACAGACAAAGGAGGGAGCAGATAATGACAGAATTTTTTTACTTTGAGGCGACATTTGCTTTACACCACTGAACTTTTGTCAGCATGGATGCTACCGTGCAGTCTAGACTACATAGCAAACATAAGAAATTGTGGCACTTTTGACAGCCATTAAGAGCAAACCAGCAGCTGAAGCTCTGTTAGCCTCTCCAGGATGTTTCATGGCAAATATCTCAGCAACAGTAATAGGCAGGTCTAGACAGGGTTAAAGTTATAAAAGTAAACTTTAACCCTTCAGGAACTAAAATCGCATAATTGTTTAAAAATGGCGTGCTTTAATTCACTCCAAAATATATAAACGGTAATATCACACTATGACTCCCTCTCCTTCACTTTGTTAAATGACAATCATTTTATCTACAGCACAATCACTGACTAGTGGGATAATATGCTTACAAAAAATATGAATTTAATACATTTTATCCCCAATAAAAACTAGTTGGTCAAGGTTATGTTTAAGCAGCTTGTTGTGTGGAGAGCAGCCGTGCCCAAGCAAAGACCTAAATCTGGTAAATGACAGTGGTGCATGACAAGATGGAAGAAGACAAGGCCACTAATGGACCGAAGACCTGTCATCTCAGCACTTCACATCTGACCTACAGAAGCACATTTAAGTTTCCACCAACTTCGTTTTTGCAAGTTCAGAGAAGCCCTGCCCCGATACAGTACGGTCTAATTGTATGTGTGCGTTGATCAAAGTGGATGATGGAGACTCAGCTGACAAAACTGGGGCACGATGACTTCCTTGTTCAAGACACATTAAAGCTGCTTTGACGTTGTACAGGTCTTTTTTTTTTTTTAACGGCAGATATTCTGACAGCTGATGGGAAAAACACAGGTGTAATTAATCACACAACAACAACAACAAAAACAACTACTCTGCATTAGATGAGCTCGTTTCAGGACCATTCTAGTACTTGCTCACTGTCACTACTTTTGCTTACATAATCTGCTGTAAAGCAGCCGTCCCCAACCTTTTTTGCGCCACGGACCGGTTCATGTCCGACAATATTTTCACGGACCGGCCTTTAACGTGTCTTGGATAAATACAACAAAGTAAAACCAGTAACGGTACCAAAAACAGAAGATTTATTCATAACACACAGGAAAAGACCCAGGGAAACAGAGTTAACGATAAAAACGATTAAAAACCGATAAAAACCCTGAAAACCAAAAATTTCACACCCGAGCCTGGGGGTTGGGGACCGCTGTTGTAAAGATCAATATAAGTTCAAGTAAGTATTGATTCTAACACATTATACATATTAGAAAATGAGTGAAGAATACAAATGACTTAAACTGTGCTTTGAAAGCACCACGAAGAATTGTAACCCAGCTTTCTCCGCACGACCGCTTTCCTTACACAATAACCTCATAAATATTAGAGGTGGGGAACTAATACAACTAACAGGGCTGAGCATGTAACCCATATCATCCGAGATGATTTCAGGCCCTACTTTCTCTCCCACTTTTCCTGTCCACTTTCAAACTGTGAAATATGAGATAATCTTCTGTAATGAATAACCACATGCAATATTTTAGTTTCACATGCTTAATTGGCTTGCAGTTTTCTCCTCCTAGGACTGGTGTGAAAGTCTAATGAGGTTTTAGGTCATATTTTTGCAGAAATAGAGACATTCTCAAACTTTTTCACCAACTGTATTGTCACATGTCTGAACCACAACAGCTGCATTAGCAATGATGAGATGACAGAATCTGTGTAGTTTCTCAACCATCACATGGCTCCTTACATATGGCTGTGTGACCACATCAAGCTTAATCCACTTTACAGCGTCTCATTGGCATACTTATTTATGGCAACGCATTAGCCTTCGCACACAGCTACCAGCTCCTTTCCCTTGACAGGTCACAAATCTCTCTCATTATCTCCAACAAAGATCTTGGCACCATCTAAATTGTATCCCTAATGTTTGAGCACCGGTGGTTTGATATCTCCAATAAAACCAGTTTTCAAACAGTGACGTGGCCTTTAATGATGATTCAGATAGACCTTGTGGAAGAGAGTTGATGGGTTTGCGCTGTTCCTGAAAGCTTAACTGTGATGGACGCAGTCCTATTGTCAGTACTTGAATGGCTTAAAAGAATATCTGAGAAAACATAATAATATGTTTGATAAAAATACGCCCTCAGCGGGTCAACACAAAAAGGAAAGAAAAAGCATTTGGTTGCAAAAGCATAAGAAAGACTTTTTTGTTAGTACTAAAATTCATTTCAGTTCATCTTATTCGGTGTGCTGAATATACCCACAAAATTAACTCAGTTACCTCAGTATTAAACTCCCAGCTTTGAGCTTCTGCCTTGAGAAACAGGCTAAAAAGTGTGCACATCATTCGTAATTCTTAACACAACCATAACTTCACATCTTTGCTTACTCTCACTGGTGCAGGTAGAGAAAGTTCCCTGTTTATGCCTGGAATTCTCACTTTTTGGGAACTATATGCACTTGATACAAAGAGCTTGTTCTGGGAACACATTTTTCTCTGGACAGATGCTAATTTTTAGAAATCATTATTCGTACATAAAAAAATTACCATATTTTTCAAGTTTGCTGCCATTATCTTGTATTCTTTAAGGTTGTGTTTAATTCACACAAATAAATTGTGTTACTTATTTATCTAATTTTCAAATCAAGAGCAGTTCATCTGCAGAAAGTGTGAACACTGCTGATGGTTAACGGTTTTCTCTCTTTTTAACATTCACCAAAAGCGTGGTCACTGCTAAACAACTTTCACTATGCTTGTATAGTGAATCTTGCTGTGCACTGTATTTTTCCAGCACATTTGTATGTCAAAAGGCTGCTATGTGCTTCCATTTATTCATTAGCATCCCCTTTAACAGACACCTCAGTGACTGAAAGCTGGTCTGTGGTCCCTTTAAGTCCACATATCCACAACAACGTATGATTCAAAGTTTCTTACAACATAAATCACCTAGAACATCCAAACTGCACACAGTGACAGAACCATTTCCGCAGTTTATCCAGAGTAGCAGACAGCCGAACATCTTCCTGTGAAAACGAGCCCTTGTATACTATGAAAACCCTTCGGAAACAAAGATCTGAAACACAAAGTCTGTGAACGGATAATTGCAGCTATTTCTTTCCTTGACATTTAACTGGATCTTTAGCCTGAGGGTATTCCAACAAGCAGGTTGAAATGGGAGTAACTGTGAGCACAGCTAAGAAATGCAGAAAGTGCAGATGATAATTGATGTATTTCTCCATCTTATATCTTCCAGCACCACAGGAGACCCACAGAGAAAGCCCTGTTGCTCAATTTCCAGTTTTAACAATATGGAACTACAGGGCACAGAGAAAAGATGGCTAATTATGGCTTTCATTCAATGTCTGACATCATGAATATCACTGTTTTTTGGAGGCACCTTAAGCGGCTCACACTTAAGGTCTGAAAGACGGCCATAGCCACCCTGACATCACTCGTAGGATAAGTCTCAAAGTGAAGCCTTGAGCTAAACACGCTGGTTTTGGTCATCTTGGTGTACTAAGACCAGATGTGATGGGCTAAGGACAGGTGGATCTGACAGTAGAGGTGACATGTACACAATGAACATGCTATCATTACATACTCATAAACTTAACACTAGTACTTGAGGTCATACACCCAACTAAGACAGCGTTTGCTAAGGTCGTACTTTTTAAACTTTTAAAGTCTGTTTTTCCAATAAAACACTTTAAAAGGAGGTTTAAGGCATTTCTGCACCCTTTTCACATTTCAGACCCAGAACCTCCATCGATCTGTAATAACCGGGTCTATGCAAACATATTTCACAATTATAGAATCAGTCCGTCTGCTTCTTACCTGTTCAAATATGCTGTTGTTAATGAGATTTACCATAACTGATTACAATTATTTGACATTAAAAAAACAAACAAACCCAAAAGTGTTTTAATTAAAAAACAAGTACCTGCAAGCTACACGGTTGTTGTATGAATAAATGATACATTTAAAAAATAAACAACTAAAGAGGAAACAAATCTTTTGAAGCCTCAGAAAGACACAACAGACACCTGACTGTCATGAAATATTTGTGTATGTATGTTTGTTGAGAAAGGGAGAATAAGAGGTTTGCTCAAACCAAAGGAAAAGCAGCAGAGTTTCATATTATCACCAGTCTCTTACAGGCCTAACCAGCTGCCCAATTAGGCAGAAAATAGAATCCATTTGGAGGCTTTAGAAGGGAGAAGAGCAGCAAAGGACCATGGAGAAAAGAGGACTAATGTCCCCTTCCCCCATCAAGGTTAGCAATATAATCTGGTCTCTTTGGCCCAGACTGAAAGTCCAGACTATTGGGTGGACTGGCATTCATGGTCCCAAGAGGATAACTTGTGATGTTTTTCTTGATTCCCTAACCCAGAGGTATCAAAGATAAGCCTCGGGGGTCACACTCAGCCAGACAAAAACTCCAATCCCGTCCACACTGGACAGTTTTGGAAAACATGAAGGGTAGCATGAATTCCGGACTTGGTATAATAGTCTTGAATTTAGCACAGCAGGATTTCTTTATTGTGCAGAAAAAACTGAAACTTATTTTTGAAACTGCACTTCTTTTTCTTAAATTAAGATATATCAAGGATTAAACATGCAATTAAACTTTACACTGACAGAAAGGGGACTTTCACTGGTCCGGCCAACTTAAGGTCAAAGCAGGCTGTATCTGACCCACGATGTAAATGAGTTTGACATCCTGCCCTAACCTTTCCATCTGACATAATCATGAGGTTCGCACATCTTTGGTTTTGTGTGAAATATCTCAATAATGTACTCTATTGACTACTAAACAAAAGCATGTTTGTATCACCTTTATGAGTTAAAATGACAAGATGAACTCAAAGCACCACCTCCCAAAGGTAGCTGGTAAAAGCTGGTCGATCAACAGAGGCCAATGAAAGTTTCTATGAATGGAGACGCCACTCTCCACTATATGAACGCATAAACTTGCAGAAAGTTCATATTCCCATTCTGTTTTCCACATCCTTTTAATCGCGCTCTGTCACTGTGATTAGTTTCTTTCAATTTTTTAAAAGACATCTAATTATAAAGTAAGCACAGCTAACTGTTCTTGAGCCAGTTCTACAGAAATTTGGTTAAAATTTGAAAACAGGTTAATCAGAAATTAAAAACTCATAAGTAATGATAATTTCAACAACCATAGTTCAAAAACAGAGATCATATAACAAGACAGAACCATTTGTGAATCTGTGTTACTTATTTATCTAAAAAAGGATCAAAGAAGAAGCAAAAACAAACAGAAGGTAGTGAATGGGTGATTATTGTCTTTGGTTGCAGCAAAGGCGTTTATTTTGGAGCGCTGGCATCCTGCAGAATTAGACGCTGAAATAACAATGCAGACGAGGAAGAGATAAGGAGGAGGTGAAGGGGAGGTAGATGAATGTTGGTGAAAGATTAGAGAGGAGGAGAAGAAGGAGGAGGAAGAAGAGGAGGAGGAGGAACTAAAGATGTTCAAGACAAGGGGCAACTACATTTACACAAGTACAAAAACAAAAATCAACAAACAAGGAAACAGAAGCAGCACCAGGGAAAAACTGGTGACAATTAAGAGAGGACGGAGGTGTGTGGATGGAAAATAAACTGTGCATCACTTTGATGAGTGTGTTTGCTTTTAACCTGTTTAGACCAGATGTGACATGTTTGTATTAAACGATCCGATCACACAATCAAATGGGGAAATTAAGGTTTGACTGAATGATTGATGAATGACCCGGAAAGCAATGGGTGGTGAGATAATTAATACGAGATTTTAGTTGCCTGTTTTGTTTTTTAAACCAGTTTTGTTGATTTGGGTTTCATTTAAACATGGCCATTTCATTGATGGCCAGAAATAAAAGAAAAATGCGTGAATTACTGTCAAACAAGCCAACGTTCTCCTCACCTTTAGGACCCAGTTGTTCGAATGCGCAAATCAATCCAGAATGCTTAATGTGAGTCAGGAAACACTGCAGAGGATGCTACAGTGTACAAAGCTGCTATCTCAAAGACCAACAGCCTGCTGTGCACACTTTATATTCATTTGCATGGATTAACTGATGAAGCAAAGCACCTTTGCTGCCTCAGTGAGAAAATTCAACAGGAGATAACTTGAAAAACGGGAAGGAGCTCGTATATATTTGCAACTGACAGAAAGATTGAGGGGAAACAAGTTTTCATCATACAATATTGAAAATATTCCTAGAATTCCTAATTTGCGGTGCACACATCAATAAGCCACTGTTGTGTTGCTCCCATTAGCCGGTAATATGTGACAAAGGCAGTGTTTCATGTAGGATTCTTCTCATTAAAATATAATAACTGAAACTAAAGGAGCCTGCACAGGGAGGGCTTTTCCACCGATTTTACCAAGTACCCGAGCTTCTCTTGCATCTCTGTTTGAAGCAACTCTGGAAAAGGAAAAAGGGGGTTTATATTAAACAGTTCTGTTTTCTATTTATCTGTCACATCACTCTACAAATCAAAGACGCAAACACATTTCCATCTGCTACAAAGCATATTGATGCTTTAGGAAAACTAAATTAACTAAGCTAAAACTTGTTGGATTGCAGCATCTGTAACCTAATCAAACTGCATGTGGAGCCCACGCAAACACGAGGAGAACAGACAAAGCCCATACAGAACTAGTCAGATGGTGGAGTCGAACTCAGG
Organism: Oreochromis aureus; assembly: GCF_013358895.1. Taxonomy (NCBI): domain Eukaryota; kingdom Metazoa; phylum Chordata; class Actinopteri; order Cichliformes; family Cichlidae; genus Oreochromis; species Oreochromis aureus. The sequence continues at coordinate 22,397,022 of NC_052949.1, forward strand.
ACCTTCTTGTAGTGAGGCAAGAGTGCTAACCACTGTTCCACCGTGCTTTTGATGACTAAAATATAAAATTTGCCGTGTTTTTTCTAGTGACAGTTGCTCCAAACAGTCTGCAAAGCGTCTTAGTTTCCTTAACATCAAATGCAAAATTTTTGTTGCATTCTCATGAGAAACAGGGAGCACAGAAGCTAGTTGTACAGTTCCCTGATCAAATGTTTGGATTTAACCTTACTGCACAAGGAGATTACTTGGGATTGAATCACTTCCAAACTCATCCTGCCTCGCGTCTCGTTTATATTCGCTGACCAAAGTCTCCGTACATTACATCAGTTTTTGTGCTTGTACCTTCGTTTTTATTTAGTTATCGTCGTGTTTCTGTCAGGAAACAAAGGTTGTTGACAAAAAGTATGACGAAACTTACACTGATGGCACAAAGCGGCTTAAAAAGTTATACTCTTTTAACTCAGAATAGCCATCTCAAGCAACACATGAAAGCAGGGAGAGTGAATCAAACGTGGTAAAGCTGTGGGTCCTAAAACCAAAACAATGAGTTCAAAGGTTTATAAAGCCTTCATAAAGCACAGAGCTGACAAGGGCTGAGAACAACAGCAATGGCCAGCGACCATTCTCAGTGGGTTTATCATCAGGAGCAACCCCTTTCACAAGTGGTCCTGTGATCTATTATTCATATAGAAAATTGGATCGTAGCAGCTTGAAAACAGCATGAGCCAAGATTTAAAGAGGCCTAATCATCTGTGACAAAAGCAGTAACCTCAGGGCTGAAAAATAAAGGCACAACACAAGAACCAAAAACTGCAGTTTCCAGTATCCAAAAAAAGTCAACCCTGATTAAACTCTTCAAACGGATATCTGCATGAGGAAGGGCACACAGTTAGCCTCTTGTGTCTTCACTTTTTGGGAGAACATCATCATCTTAAGACCGTGTGTGGTCTGTGTTCTTTGGTACTTTCTTCTGATCTGGGTTAAAAAAAACAGTAAATATGCTAAAATGTGTAATTAGGTACAGAAGTTTTGCTTCCATTCTGGTTTCCACCTGGAGACCACAGGTAGTATTGACTTTTATTAATAACTCGGGATTATCAGGACAAAAGCTGCGACCAAAAACTAGCAGAGAAAAAAGCATAAGTGTAATAAACAAAGACATTATAAGCAGGACTTTTATGAATACAGTTTTTACTTGTTGAGATGATATCAGTCCACTAATTAGAGTAGGTTAAATCCATCACTGAATATGAGCAAGGTCTAATTCTGTGCTCTCTCGCTGGTGTTACCTTTCATCCTGGAAGTAGAAAATAAACCTCCTGGTTTTGTGTTACAGTGGGTGGACAGCTACATTAATTGACTTCAACAGTAAATTGCATCATAACCCAAACTTTTGCCTAGTAACATATGCAAAACAGGCGGAGTCGAATCATCTCATCCTTCATTTGTATGTATTAAAGGACACTCTGCATTCTTCTTCTTAATCTATACAATCTGACATCTCCTGTACTTATGGATGCGCCTCACTAGCAAAGCTAAAACTGCACAAACAAAACATTCAAAATGAAATCAAAACAGATGACAGGAAAAGCAAGTAATAACACATGACAATGCCTCAGTGTGGTCTGTAATAAGGTGGTAAAACTCTTGGTAAAACATCATAAATGTAACCTCAGACTCGTAAGGCCTATAGGAATTATTCCACCGTGTTTTCCAGTCCGATTTGATCTATTCCTAACACAGAACAGCCATCGACACGTCAGACACGAAGCTTTTTAATCACCAGAGCCCTCAGCTAAAGTTCTTTCTCGAAAACCGGCAGGTGGTAACCAGATATGAGCACTCAACATCGAAGTTGGAAACTACCCAGGAGAAACTGAGTGACGCCACAGCAGGAGGAAAATGGGACACGCCGCAGCTATTATCGCCATCTTTTTATCACAATTGCTTCCCTTACGCTGTTCTCTTCATCTCCCACTTCCTTCACCTGTCAGCGCTCTCCCTCCCACTCCTCCTATTTGTGTGTCCCACACCACCACCACCACCCCTCACTCACACACACACACACACTCGCATGAACAAATGAGTCACTGACAGTTTGTGAGAAAGGGTTTTCAGCATAGTAAGGAAGTCAGAGAGCAAGTGATTGAAGGATAGGGCACGCAGTGGATGATGCAGTGCAAATTAGAGCTGAATGAGACAAAAAAGAGGGGAGGGGCAAGTGGAGTATCAGGAAAATGGAGCCAAGAGGGAGCGGCAGACAACTGGAGACACAAATAAATGTGTAAATATAAATTGAGGTTATCGGGGGAGAAGAAAGCAGGGAGATGAGGCAGTCTGACAAATTATGTTCCAGCTCAGAGATCTAATCAGATATCTGGAGGCTAAAGCAGAGATTACCACATTCCCTTCTGACTCCTTCCACCAAACGACGTCACCATCCAAATCCTTCCATCAGTCCAACTTCCCCATCACCCTCAGGGAGAAAGTTCCCACCCCCCCACATCCCATTTCCACCTGCAAAGACACACCTTTGAAGTTTTTATTGGCGGGCAGGTCACTGATCAAGCGCCACAGCAGGGCTTAGCCCGTACTGCTGCGTGCCTTTCAAGAGCTCAGTGTTGCTTTGCTATGTTTATAAAGGTTAAATCCAGAAGCAGGCGCTGTGCAAGCCAAACAGTAAGAGGTGTATGATAAGACAGACTGGAGCCAATAGAAAAAAATATTCCTCAAATAAAATAAAAAAAATTCAGCCTATTCTGAACTGCCTTCATAAAGCAGTGTGTGGATTGACCTTTGCAAATAACAGTGGTACAATATCTTTGTGAGATACAATATCTTTTGTTTGGACAGTTTTAGCAAGGAGGAAACTCCCTCCTATGGTTTCTCCTGCAAATGACGCTACCCACAGGCACAACTAGAGGTAAATCTCCTTCGTGGGGGCTTGCAGTTATGATAAATAACGTTTAGTGCAGATAAAACTGAATCGAATAAAACTGCAAGTTGAGAAAATTAATCATCCTAATTCGTTACAAAAGAAACCTTTTGCCTTTCCCATCTAAAGATATTTGTACAGGCTCTAGTTGAGGCGAACTGGTAATTGCAGTTTTACTCTTTTCCAATGCATTATGCAGGTGTTGCATTTTCTGCTCTCCCCCTCAAGTCAGAGGGTCATAGCCTCATCCCTACTCCTGCCAATGCCCGTGTCATTCCACAGAAATGCATTTTATTTAAGTACTATTGAATGAGACACTGAAGCTCAACCTCCCCACTGTGAAATGCTCTGGATAAGAGCACTAACTTAAGTGCCTAAAATGGAAATGTAATGTAAATTACACTGATGCTGAAATTGATGAGGTGCCAGTGCTGCAGTGTACAGCAGCAAAAGCAGCCTCTGCGCCTTCCCGAGGGTGTTTAATCTATGACTGATGGATGTAAGATGAAGACAACGATTGTAATTATCATCATCATCTTTGTAAAACATTCATCATTACCATCATCAACATAACCGTTATCTCGCTCTTTCACCAACCAGCCATTATCATAACCATAATCACTCACGTGCACATCCATACAGAGTCCAATACGTGTGTGTGTGTGTGTGTGTGTGACAATACCCACACAAAAAAAAAACCCTGCAAGCTCATGATCAGGGATATTCATGTGTCTTTAAATGCAACACCAACAAACATGCACAGCTATCTGCACACGCTCAAAGTTCACATTAATACATATGGATGTACTATCTCATCTGCATAGGGAAAGCAGTCCAGCAATGCCGATTAAGCCTCTGGCTAATCAGAGCTGCTCACGTGGAGCAGGTCTGGAGGTAGGGCATACCGCCTCAGTAGCCATGAGTCTTCCTAGCTGTAGCCAATGGATAACACAGAAATTAAAGGTGTTAACACAGTTCCCACTTTGCATGTCTCTGGGGATAGCAGTCCACTGAAGGCAGCTGTGCACACATGTGAAAGAGTTTCAAGGACAACGTCTCAAAGATTCACAGATGCGCTGATTTATATAGTTTATATACATTAAGATCTTTGAGAGAAGCAAGTTAAACAAGGTTTATGTAACTGCTATTACTGTAATTGAGACTCTGCTTGAACAGGCTTGAAGATGAGCACACGCAAAGTAGATAATAACAAATATATTTAATGAACTTTAATGAACTGCAGTAAAATTAATGGACTTGATGATAATTACATATCACTTTTAGAGATGCATCCCTTGTAATCAGATTAACAGTCGATGTGGTCAGTTAACTAACAACAGTAATCTGTAATTTATCACCATCAACAGTATTTTCTGGGATCATTTTTAAGCATTTTGTGGCCATTGTTTCAGTTTAAAGTGGACTTGAAAGCTGAGAGAGAGCAGGGGGAAGATGCAGGGCTGGAGCAGATGGCTCACCTGCTCAACCCAGTGAGTTATACCGGCGCCATGGAAACGATATCATCACTTTAACTTAGCTTTGAGTGCACAACAAAGCAGGTAAGGTTATATTTACTTACCGATGTTTTGAGTGTCTAGCATTGTTGTGTCTGCGTTATTGTTGCTGTTTATCTGCTGAAATTTGAGATCAGTTTTATTAGTTCCAGTTGCCATAAATGGCAAAGCAAGCTCTGCAGCTCAAGCAATTTTAACTAGCTATGGTCTGTTTAAAAACTTCTCAGGAAAATAAGCTTGTAAATTTAACCGCAAAAGAGCTTTTCAACCCAGGAGAGTAGAGCAGCAATGACCAGTGGACCCAACCCGAGCCTCCCTGTTACCCAACTAATAGAAAAAAAAAAAAGAAAAAGAAAAAAGAGAAAAACTATTTCTCATTTCTTATGGTGTGTACAGTCTACACCTCATCTCCATCACACCCTCTTCTTATTATCTTGAGCTCAAGAAATACACAAGACCTCTGAAGCAGGCAGAACCTTCTGCTGAATAGAATGAACTTAGATGGCTTAGAGTGCACACACACACACACACACACACACACACACACACACACACACACACACACACACACACACACACACACACACACACACACACACACACACACACACACACACACACACACACACACACACACACACACACACATAGCCCTGCTGCTTGCGAAAAATAAATTTCATTCATAATTTAATGCCGTTTTGTGGAAAAAGAACAAGCGTGTGAGGGACAGAGGAAAGAAGAGAACAGTAGATGTTTCCAGTCAGATTAGCATAACTGAAACAGTGAGGAGTTTTCAGCACTGCAATTATAGGTGCAGCATTTGGCTGATCAAAGAGAACTGCTCCTTTTGTATGCGCAGATACTGTATATCTATTGAATCTATATGTGAAACGGCTAACGTGGACTGGAGACACCAGCTCTCAACTCCAGCATTTTCCACTGGACTCTCTTCAAACTACAGGATGCTACATTTTTTCTTAATACCTGGATTGTGTTTGAGTTTATGGATGGACGCACAGATGTAGTTTGCAGTTTTGTCAGTTTGCCGTCCCCCATGTTCACGTTATTGTCTTTGTCTCATCTGGGAAGGTGTATGAGGTTAAAATTATGATGCATTAGTGTTTCGTGTCAAATTGCTGTGGAGGTGGAAAGATCCCAAGCATTTTGTCCTGGACTTTGTCAGCAGCACTAGAATCGATGAATAGAAAATTAATAGGTGAAAGAGGATTAAACCAGTAAAGGAGAAAAATAGTAATTGGAGGAAAAGTAAAACAGCAAGACTGATGAAAAGAAAAAGAACAACAGATAGATAATAAAGCAAAGGAGAGGAAAGCAGAAAGAGCAATTTTTAAAAAGAGATTTGGAAAGGAAGATGATGAGGGGCTATATTCAAAAACTTTGAAGTGAACAGTGCATTTGTTGGACTATTTCCAGCTAAAACCCTAAGAAAAAAACAACTTAAGAATCTTCTTGCCTTTGGAGTTACAAAAGTGGCATTAAAAAGCTCCTTTTATGCAACTTTTCTCTTTCTTTTGATGTAAACTGAGGTGTAATTTCCCATTTTCAGATTAGCTTTTGCAATTATGTGTCACAGCCCATGCAACTTTACTGAAGTTATTGCTTTACTGAAAAAAAACTCAGCTCATGACAATAATACCCGTTTCTGCTTTGTTAGCAGATAAAACTTTATCATCGCTAAATGCTGCTGTGATACAAAGAGCATATCTTTCATCTACACCACAGGTATGACACCTCATAATCAACAAACTGAAAGCTCCCATCAGACAGCAGCACAGCAGTAAGCTTCTCAGCAGGACTACTTTAGACTGTCTGACAAGAAATAACATAAAATACTTTTGAGCCAAATGGCACAAGGCTTTTATCTTTTATTGTATGTGAGCAAAAAATGAGCTACAGCGCCTAACCTAAGGCTAAAAGCTCCCAGCTTCACTCTTGTCACACTTTGCCATGAAAATGATGTGGTAAAAACTTTAATGTAAAAAGAGGCATAGTATGACACAGACGCAGTGTGCAGCACGTTGCATCATCTGATACCTCACAGATTGCACCACAGACTGCAAGAGAACAAATATGATTGTCAAAATGTCCCAATGCAATGCATGTGATGAATTTGTTATTTCTCTATAGCCCCTGCTCTCATACCCTGACCCATCATGACACATCTTTATTATATTCTATTAGATTCATTTGTGGAACTGCATTGAAAACAACAACACTTATTTTATCTGGCCTAAGTAAACTCTCCAAAAGGCACAGTAACTTTTTTGGAATTGAAAGATCAATAGGGCGTTATGTCCCTGAACATTTCTTGGTCAGGACCCGTAACTAGGCAACCAGTGAAGAATCCACAAAGTTACTGCTTCAGTAATGACAAAGGCGCGCCATTAGTTTTGCAGGTATTTGGTTGCCTGGGTCCATACGTTTTAATCCGTCGACTCTGATGTATCTGGCATTTTTAAATGTAACAGCAGTTTCTCCATTACAAAAAAAAAAAAAAAAAGAGAAAGCAGTCCAATGAAAGCCGGAGACAAAAAGTGTCGGACCAATTTACCAAACCACTGACACCGCCATCTCCAGAGGCAAATACCTTACATTTAGTTCTAAGATGTCTTTCCCAGAGTGTTTGTTTCTTCTACTTTTCGCTGACAGCCTTGTTGCAAGCACAAGGATCCCAATAACACACAGGCAGCCAGCACAGACACTTCTTTGGAGGAGAGTTCCTCATCAGCCTCTGACTGATGCTCTTTTCACAACACAATGCTGGTCCAGGATACACGGGTAATGAAAAGCACAGACGCTCACGCGCACACAGAAATCACCGCTTGTGCTCGCTGACGGTGTGCAAACGATGCGTTCTCTCATTCTCTTTTAATAGCCTCTATTGTTGGGATTGTGTGGGAGCGAGTCAGTGATTTGCCACGGCCGGTATAATTCTCTCATTATGAGTTCAGAAGGGGAAAGTAAAGGGACGGAATGATGGAAGAATAAAGGCCCAGAGGCACACAAAGAGCAGAACCCAACTTATAATGGAGCAAATCCATCAGTCTCTCTCTTCATCTCTGTCTGTCTGTCCAATGGCCGTACCACACTTCAGATGGAAGTCATTTTAGAAATCTTAGAGGGGAAAAAAGGGGCTCTGAGGACATGCAAAGACGAAAATGGAGTACAAGTAGGCTTACCCCTGTCATAATGGCATGCAATCTGGCAGGGGGAGTGAGACAGATATGCAGGCTGAAAAGGAGGACAGTGAGAATGAAGCAAGGAGGCAGACATTTAGGGACACGCGCTATGAGATGCGATGGTTAGATCAGCCCTTCCACCTCTCTGGATGGGTTTAGCAGCAGTACAGAGCTCCTAGCGAGCTTATTTTCACCACAAGGTTGCCGTGACCTAACTCGGGCTCAGGCTTCTGAAATCCCATTCACTCTCCAAGCCTTACAAAAGCCAGCTTTGGCTATGGCTCATTGCTCCCATCATTGGTTCAATTTTGCAAGCATATGGGTGTGTGCGCGAGTGCAACAATGAAGAAAAAAAAGACAAAAAAAAAATCTATGCACTCGCTTGAGGGTAATTTAAAGAGACCCCTGCCATTTCCTCATGATACCCTCAGGTCTTTAAGACTGTTGGCTCAGTGTTCAATCACCACAACAGCCTCACCTTAACAACAATGACTCCAGTAACCTTGGCCATCCATTAGCCTGTCTAAGAACAAAAGCCGTTTCCACAGGGAGCCATTAGACGAATATAGCTCTGTGAATGGAAGTATCCAATACACCAGATGGGTTGTGCTTTATACCAGCTCCAGGGCTGGACAGTAGTCTCTCAGAGACCATTTTTCAGATGGAGAAATTAGGCTAAATTAGCACAACACATGGAAAATGCTCAGCTTAAATACTGGAGTCCATCCATAAATCCGCAACTGCAGGTGGATGCTAATAATTGCCTGCAGCGTTGTACATGCCTGTGTGCGGTTCACCTACTTTTAACCAACCATTACATCGCATTTAGTTGAAAGCGTGGGATTCCCACAGGCAAAAAAAATATCTTTAGACTCTCGTAAAGACTACGACTTCTTTTATTGTTTGTTGAACAATATATTCAGAAACGAGAGGCTCAAACTGGGTGTAGTGCTTAACAGTCTGTAATTATTTCTGGCAAAAAAAAAACAAAAAAAAACTGCCTTTATGGGAGCACAATTACAAAGCACTCACCTGAATATAAAAGTTACCAACTGCATTGAACGACTCACTTCACCCAACACTGCACAGCAGTTTAAATGTGGGCCACTTTCCACTGAGCATTTTACTAGCAACAAATGATAATTCTAAATTATTGCCATCATGTGTTTGGTGATACATTTATTACTGTGTATGCATAATGCAGAATAAAGGCACTGCCCCGTGCATCTGCGAGAGGCGGCCTGAAGCTGCGAGCGGGTACGAGAGAAATTAAGACAATGCGTCTCATTTGCCTTTGTCGCACATCAGTCCTGCTGAGAGGACGGAGACAGTCTGGCTCAAAAAGATGTCACACAGCTAAAAGTTTGAGTCCTGAATTGAGAATTTACATCTATTATGTATAAGTTGAGCCAAGCTGAGATGGTAGCCAGTCACTCCTGCCTATCCGTTACAGCTAAGGATGTGTCACCTGTCTCTTCCTGTCCCATATGGTTTTCACTGACTAACATTACAGCTGTACCTCCTGGCTACAGAGCAGATAATACCACAGTGTGTGTACACACATGCACTTTTCTGTCTGACAGGTGTATTTGTGCAGCGTGAAGAAGGTGTCCACTGTAGCAGCACTTGTGTGTGTGTGCGCATCAGTTTTTGTCTCATCTCCAATAGTGCAGGTTTGTGTAAATACCTGAGCAGGCAGGTGTGTGTGTGTGTGTGTGTGTGTGTGTGTGTGTGTGTGTGTGTGTGTGTGTGTGTGAGAGAGAGTTTGTCTGTCTGATGAAGCTCAACCATGGGACTTAATGTCTGAGTATGTGTGTGTTTCTGTCTCACATGGGGGAAGCAGGGGACAGCCACGGCGAGAGAGCTGAGGTGTAACACCTTGTTAATGTGACAGACACAGTAAAACAGCCACAGAGGGAATGAGGTGCCGTTGTCTGCTTTGCTCGATAACTTGACAGATACAAGAAGAAGCAGCAGTTCGGTTTGTTAAGCTGCTCTCGAGTCCAGTTCCCAGCACACCTTACTTAGATAAGTACCCGGCACAGAGCTCTGGAAACACTATTTTAGTTAAGTGGAGCTGCTCTATTATCATTGGTGTAAACGCTTAAAGTTCTGACCGAACTTGATTGCAAACTCAGAAATGGCAGGCTCGAGTGGGAAGCGCAGTGAGCATTCTGGGACTTATTTAGGTCTGCAACAGTTCTGGCAGGGCACCAATCGATGACGAGGGACACACAGCCATCTTGGAGCACAGACTGCCCAAAAAAAAGCGACAGCTAGCCTTTTATTTCTTGGCATTTCCAGACAAACCTTTTCTAAGCTTAAAGAGCAACTCACAGGTTGAATTTGTCACAAGATTTATACTCGTTCCTTGGGGATAATTGTATGATTGCAGAAGCTCAGTAACTTTATGTTCCTGAAGATGGAGTTCAGACGTGATGATGATGAAGCCAGGACCATGTTAGATTGATATCCGGTACAGACGCCCACCATGTACCAACATTAGAAATGGTCCCAGATTCATCGGATAATTAGTTTCAACAAAAATGTGAACTATGCACTTTTTTTCCTGATGTATGCCAGTTTCTACCTTAGTCATCTCCCCCTCTTTCTGATGAGGCACAGTATTGATTTATGTGGTCAATGTGAGACATGACGAATCCCAGCTGAAGCATTGGTTTCTGTTACGGACTGTTAGAGTTGTTACGGTTTTGGATTTTCTGATTAGTTTTTATTTTTATTTACTTTTTGTTTCCACAGTGGATTTGCTCATTTCTGTTCAGTTTTTATTAATTTCAGTGTATTTGTTTATCAGTCTTAATTTTAGTATTCTAATATGGCAGGCTTAAACCAGAGATGAGATTTAGGAAAACCTTTTCAAAGCAGTTGACTCACATTTCTGTAGACCAGTGGTTCCCAACCACTGTGCTGCGGCACTAGTTGTGCCGTGAGAAATGATCAGGTGTGCCATGGAAAATTATCTGGTTCCACCTGATTAGTACTCTAAGCAATCGGCGTGAGCAACGACCAGAAAAATTCCATTGTCTTTCACTAGAGAGCAGTACAAATAATAATAATAATGGATTGCATTTATATAGCGCTTTTCTAGACACTCAAAGCGCTTTACAATTCCACTATTCATTCACACGCACATTCACACACTGGTGGAGGCAAACCACGGTTGTAGCCACAGCTGCCCTGGGGCAGACTGACAGCGGCGAGGCTGCCATATCGCGCCATCGGCCCCTCTGGCCATCACCAGTACAGCTACCTGCTCTAATTAAATGGGTTGCCACTAACAGAAGACGAAGAAGAAATTACATAATAGTCATGATGTGAATGAGACAATGCAGCGTAATAGCAATAGATACACATTTGAAAAGAAAAAGTAGCCAATCTGACCTGCGTCCTGGAGAAAATTCTGACCCAGATGATGCCCCTAGCATGAGTAGTGGTCAGAAAAAAGCAAAAAAAAAGGTATACTGGGGACAAACTGAGCTAATTCTGCTATAGCTGGTGTGCAGGGAAAAATTATCAACATGCTTTTTATGACATTTGTGTTTGGTGGTGTGCTGTGTGATTTTCCTAATGTGAAATATGTGCCGTGGCTGCAAAAGGTTAGGAAACAATGCTGTAGACATCCAAAGTCTCAATAAACATGTCCATTAAAGCCTCAGATGTGGTAACAAATTCTACCAATTTAAAAGACTCAAACTAAACGATTTCCTCCATTTATTTTGAATTTTCCATCTTCATATAACCATCTATTTCCAAAAAACTAGTTTTTATTTTAGTTAATTAAACCTTTCACACATAATGGTCACTACATTGGACAGCTATTCAAAGGCTGTTTTCTTGTATTTGTGTCAGTGTTGATGGTATACTTGCACATAAGCCACTACATTGGACACTGATGTGTCACTCCATACCCTGCCATCCAGTCAAAACTTATGTTGTCCACCTACGTGAACATGTAAAAAACTCTTTGAAAAGTACATGTTTAAAAACATGAAGTTCAAAAATCTTTTTTTCATGCCTAAAGATGAATAAAAATACTTAAGAAAAAAATCCTAATTGAGGTTGTCATAATTCATGCATGAAAGGATTAAAATTCAGTTTCACATCTAATTTGAGTTTTTTACTTTAGTTTAAGTTAACTATAATAATCTTTAACGGGATGAATATTCCAGCACATCCATTATTAGTTTTTGCTGTATCCTGACGTCCGGGAGTAAACGTTACAGCTGTCTGACAGTATAAATTCATTTCTCACTGAGGGACATTATTTCCTCAAATCCTCGTCTGTTCCTTGTTTCCTTCACTAACAGGCTCAGTTACAAGGTTCTTTCACAGAAAGAGTTCATAAAATACCAGTAAACATAAACAACAAAAAATAATTAGGACTTGCTCCATCACATGCACATGAATATATGAAACATACAGGATCTTTGTTTCTAATTGTCTATATCACTAGAATGACATCCAGCAGTGCCCTATGATGGAATAAAACTCCACCAAAGCAACTGTAAAAATTATTGTAGTGCACATTTAGACATTCAGTATATTAACTCACTGTTTGCGTCATCTTTAAACTTTTATTTTCACATTTTACATTTAGAAAGCACAACTACACCCATGCTAGCAGCTCTATAAGATTGCGCTAAATATCTTGAGCTGACAAACTGGATTTAAAAATATAAACATGCTGATGTTTAGCAGGTATAGTTTACCATGTTTACATATAAATGAGCTAAACTTCTAATTTTCATTCAGGATACAGTACATCTTGAGGCTGATGACACTTACATGATTTCTTTTCTTAACTTCAGTGATTTAATTTTTAATTTTAATCTTGCTTCAATTCCAAATCAACAGAAAGACTTACGAAGCAAGTGTTTCTACAGGGCAGGATCAGTAAAACAAACTGATTAAATCAACGCGTCCTTTAGTTTTCTAAAAATGCCCTGACAAAGTTAGTATCTATAAAGTTAGTTAGTTAGTATCTATAAAACCTTCCCAAGAAAAGCTACAAAAAAAGGACCAGAGCTGTACCAATGAAAACTGCTTTTTAGGTATTAAAAACATTCAAACACAACAATTTGAATAAACACAGATGATGAGCTATTAATGCACACGTGAGCGAATGTGTAATTATTTCAGAGCTTTCTCATTTTGTTCCTTCACTCTGTGCCTTCATGAACTTTTAACTTCTTGTTCTGTCCATTACTTTCTTCCACTGTTTCTATTCCAATTAAAATGTTATTTTTGTCTTATATCTACAGCAGTCTGTACATCAGACATCAAAGTTGATGTTTAAATCGGTAGATCTTGATGAAATCACTCTTTTTGCCTGGTAAACACAACGCGTGGCTCAGACAGAGATATTAATGTGGCTGTGTGTACCTGATAGACGTGGTAGGCGTTGGCAGCTCTGCCTTGCAGGAACACAGAGGGGATCCATACGTTGATGAGAGCGCGATGAGCCCTGAGTGACACAAACAACAAACAGTTCTCACCGCCGTCTTCATTATCATCATCATTATCATTATCCCGAGCAGCAACAACATTAACAGTATGTCAGCACTGTGTTTGGACAGCTACCATTGTTTGCAGTTCACTCTGGTAAAACACCTGAAAATCTAATTTAGTTGTAAACTCAGAGGAAACAGTGCAAAGGGAGAAAAAGGGGTGAGAGACACTAAACTATGAGATAGAAAGGGGTGAGAGAAAGATGCGTTGGACGGGAGATGTAGAGAAATGTTCTTACGTCTCAAAATCTGACAGGCTAGGGTCATCTGACGTCTGGCTTAAATCACCTGGAACCTGGAAAAAAATGAATGAGAGGAAGAACGCTAAAGAGCAAGGAACAAACAGAAGGAGGACTTTCAATTCAAATACAGGACAAACTCCTGCACAAATACTTTATCAGATACACACAAAAAGACAATGAATCCATCTACCAGTGATTCCTACACCAGTGTGTTCCCTGTGAATGTATTCATCAAGCATGCATGCCTCCAGGTTGGTGAAGTAACCACATTAAATGTGCTACATGTTGGCCTTGTGGATGAGAAAGAGTATGTGTGTACATGGCTGTGGGAAAGAAAGGAGACAGCACATCTGCCCCTGCCCAACAATATGTAACAACATGCGAAATGAATAACCTAGATATACACAGCATACCGATGCATCCATACACGCAGGATGTTCCTGCAATTCATACATACAGTGTGTAATTACTATGTAATCAATCTTAAACTTCTAATACTATTCAATTTACTGCTATTGTGCAATGTCCAAACACTCAGACAAATCACATTTTGATGCTTTGGCAATTTTGTCTCTTGACACTTTCATGCCAATAAAGGCCTCGAGAAATGAAGTCAATCGAATTGAGAAAGAGAGAGAGTGTACTTGTGTTACTCATGTAGTGTGGGGGGGTTTAAATCTGTTTAGAAAATCATGTTGCTGGGATAAAGCAAGAGCCCGTAACAAAAATCATCAAATTTCACGCTGCGACAGCTTGGTTTTGATAAGGTTATGGTTGGGTGAGTAGTGCTTATATCTAAGGTTAGGGTAAGTCTCCAGGGAATCAATGCAAGTTAATGTAATGTTGCCTGAAGTGTTGGGAACACGATAGCTTGTGTGTCTTCCCCCAACCTGTCTCTCCCAGAGCTGGCATGTCAGCTATTCAGATTTCCCAGAGAGCCTATCTAAACCTGAGCAAAAACACTGTCACCACAGCCAGTGCAATTGGGCCGCCAGCCTCCAGGCTTTCATCAAACACACACACACACACACACACACACACACACGCGCACACATGCACACATGCACGCACTCATGCACAGAGAGAAGGTAATAGATGAGCAAGACCAAGAAAGGTATCAGTGAGGCAGCGACCCTGGTTTGGTCGTCTGCAGCAGCACTGAGTTGTAGCAAGCATGGAGCACTTAGGAAACAGATGGACATGCACAAAACACACACACACACACACACTGACACACAAGTCCAGTAGAGCAGGGCTGAAGCTCAGGGATAAGAGCTCCTATCTGCAACCTGGGGCTCCCTTCACTGAAGCTATACCAACTCAAACTGCGGGCAGCCTGTGTGTGTGCACGTCTAGACAGCTTTAGGCTCTCCTGAGCATGACCAGACGTTGGTAATCTGTGCGTTTTTCTTGTTAGTGTAGAAAGTAGTGAGAAAAAGTAGCTCTGTCTGTGTACTGTCTAACAAGAACAATGGATACTTAGTATTAACATCGATAGCCATCAAGATCAGGAGAAAGTCTCCCGGAGAAAATCAAATCTCACCAACAGAAAATGAGAAAGAAGATAACCATTATTGACGCCACCGACTGTTGGGAAAAATGAGCGGAGGGCTGGACAAACAAACAGGACCAAGTGGAAATGAAAATCAAACAGAATCAGTGGGCGAGTCAAAGAAGAGAAAAGGAGACAACCCGCAGAGAAATCAGACGAGACAGGATGCGTCTGTTGCTGTGTGCCACTCACCGGTCCTCTCAGGTCAATGAGCTCCTGTCTCATCTGGATTATGAGGTGGTCTTTGGCCATGAGCGAACGGTACAGGCGCTCATTAAACTCTATCAATTCCCCATGCATCTCGGCCACCTAAAACACACACAGAGGAAGAAAACACAACAAGCCACTTGAATTAATCAAACCACGGACCACTCTTCTGCGGGACACAATTATGTACAGTGTAAAATCATTTAAAAATCATGCGTAGGAGTCAGAAAACAAAAAATTAATTGTCAGTTTATATGAAAATCGCACAAAAGGCAAACACACTCCAGTTAAGACATAATGGATAAGGACAGCAGGACAATTTCCAACAGACATAGGAATGATGGAGGGAGAGGAGGTGAAATTAGTTCCCATCCTGTGTGTTCTCCTTCCTGCCTGCTATTCAAATGTCATCAGCTCTAACTAACCTTGACACAATGTTATTCTGTGTGTGCGTGTGTGTTCATGCAAATACAGCCAAGCTATCCAGTGTGTCTGTGTGTGTGTGTTCCCCAGCCTGTCTGCCTAACCAGGCTGGACGCTGTGGACAGGTCTCTGTCAGGAGACTGACAGCTGTGACACACACTGTGCTGTATGGAGGACACCTGCTGTCACAGCCACTTGGAAAGAGCGCCGTTGCCGGTTGACAGGTGAGCTGAGCATCAGTGTTGCTCCAGTGCTGACCTTCATACATTAACTTTATCCCATCGCATTTAGAAGCCACACACTGCCATAAAGAAGAGGGGAGACTTCTCAAGTAATAAACACAAGAGTGTTGACGATGATATTAAATCTGTGGTTCCCTGAATATTTTACAAAATAGTTTTATGTCAAAGTCGATTTGTGTTCTTGTACCAGGCAAGGTATAGGAAAATTGCAATATTACCAAAGGAAAACAGTGAAAAGAGCAACAGGAAAGGCTCATTTCAAACAAAGGTGACAGTGAAAGTAGCCAGAAAATGATTTTAACCAAGAAAAATGAAATATTGCACCTTTATTTATAGAGTATGTGTGGCACTGGAAAAACATTTACACGGTAGCTCTGATGTTGGTGGGCTGCGATCTTTGTTGGCTCTGAGGACAACAACTCTGTTTTTCATTTAAGTTTTTCTTCAACTAGGTGAAATCGACTGAGGTTGTAAAAGTGGACTGGTCCACTTTTACAAGCGTCTGCCATTTAAACTTGAGTTTGTCACTTTATCGGTTTGTAACATAGATTGAAATTAAAGGGGCAGTATTATGATTTCTCTTACTCAATACAATATAGTAGATGTACTGTTACTGCACATCTTTCATGCCCTATAAGGTCAATGAAAGTGGATATCATTAATTTGGTCAGAAAAACCAAGTATGAGCACACAAGCCCAACCTACTTGCTGTTTAAACCTTGCATTTGTAAGAGAGAACCAATTAGGAGACAGCCGACTTACAATCAGTGCAAAACAGTTTGTTTTACCAGTGACTGTCACTGCCAGAGACAACAGTGCTGTCTGTCAGGGAACAACTGACGCATTCTATAGGTAATTTGTCAACATTTATTGAATGTTTCAATATTGTATCAAATTGACTTTTCAGTTGCCATGACAACCACAAGACAACAGCAAAGCTGCAGTGGAGCAGAGACGAGTTCTGCCACAGGAACAAATAACAAATCTCCTTGAAATCTGAACGCATTCAACTGGACAAAAGAATGAAATTTCAAAGCCGTTGTGATGAAATCAGGAAATATAATTAAAACAGATAAAAATAAATAAATAAAAAAGAAAAAGATGACGCAGAATAAGCTAGTGTTAAGTATTCAATAGTGATAATGGGTTTTCTTGATTGCAAAAGAGTTTGCAGGTTTTGTCTTGATTGTCAATTGCTGTATTTATCTCAGTAAGGCCGCGGAGCACAGATCACACTGACTCATGATGCCTGCCGTGTATTTGGTATAAACCGTGAGCAGGAAAAAATAATTTTGCCAACGTAGGTGGAGATGTTAAAATGCTCTTTTAGGAGATACTGCTGTTCGCTTCTGTCACAGCTTTGTTATTTTCAGGAAAACAAAGTCATGTGTTAGACTACTATTAGATTGAGAAAGACCACTAAACAAAGTAGACACGATTAATTTTGTGTTATATGTACAATCTCAGCACATTTGTAGACTTCAAAGGTAAAAAGGGAAACATTAACAACAAATAGACACCTCCAGAAAAAAATGAAGCCACTCCACGGTTTGTTTTGATAAGTTATTGTGTTGATGTCGCCAAAGTTTGTGTTTCAGTTTTGCTATTACTTAGCACTCATTAGCATTAGGTGGTGTGTGTGCCAGTGTAGTCTATAGATGTAACTTGCTTGCGTTAGTTCATACATTTATATTCTCACTTCTCATCCGAATATGGCCACTCGTGCCAGAAAAACGGAATAAACTGGTGAAACTGATTTTCTCAAGCTTTGTGCCAGGTTTTGTTTTTGTCTTCGGGTATTCCACATTGAATGATTTTGGTCTGGCATTACAAATGTATGTATAATTTCAGAGATATTATCAGTACTGCAGATTTCATCCAATGTGATGCAATAAATAAGCACTGTTTGCAACTCTACAGTCACAAGGATCGTTATCTACATAGTCGTAAAAGTATATTATATATATCTTTTTTATTTACCTGTGAAAAACAGCAGACTGTTAGGGGGCCTGGGTCGTCGACCCAGTGGTTTTGTGTTTTTGGTTCTTTGATTGGGTTTATTATATTTTTAGCTTTCTTTCTCTAATGGGTTATAGGGTTGCTCTGAGTTTAGGTTCTCTGTGTGGTTTATGTTAGAGTTTAGAGTTTTAGTCTTTTGGCTTCTGTCTGTGTTTCTTAGTTGCTGTGTCCCCTTGTCAAGTCCGCATCTCTGTGTTATGTTTCCTGTTTTACTTTGAAGTCCGTGTCTCGGGTTAATGTATCAGGATTTGCTTCCCTTGTCTCGTTAGCCCTGATTTGCCCCAGCTGTGTTTCCCTTCTGTCTCTCATTCACTGATTGCTCCCTCTGTGTATTTAAGCCCTGTGTTTTCCTCTGTCCATGTTGCGATCTACCCTCATCCTGTACTGTGTGTTCTGTTTGCCAGCCTGGTTAGTTTTTTGTATTTTTTCAGTTTAGTTTTTGGTCTGGTTCACCATTAAAGCTGTGTTCGAGCTCACCTTCTTCGTCTCCAAGAGTCTGCACTTTGGGTCCACCATTCCACTCCTGCCTGCACACAGCCTCACATGACACAGACTTATTTTTCTTCAGAATTCTGTTTGAGCTCTGTTGATACTCTGGCTTGACGCTTTTTGTTTAAGCAGGTATACCAGTGTCTCAGTCAATATAAAAATGTCTCTAAATAAGCGAGGCAGTATAAATCACTGGATCAGACAGTGCTGCAAAGCAATAAAAAAACAGCTGATGGTAATCTTTAAACATAAAACATAACTGACTGTGGCTCAAAAATTAATCCCCCAACCCTTAAAGTTTCCATCTCTCTCCTGAGCCTTGACATTTGTGATGAGACGAGATGAAGATGCGACATGATGTGTACAAATGAGAAACACAAAATCAAATTTCAAGTTCAAAGTGTGCGTTTGTAAGCCCAGGTAAGACGGGGAAGAGTAAGCACATGTATGCTTAACACCTTTGACTGCCATGCAAGCCATTCATCACCTCTATTTATTTAGCTGCCATGACTCTTAAACAGGACATTATAAAGGAGGGAATTAATTTTAAGCGTGAAGAAACCCAATTAATTCTCAGTGAGAGTGAGCTAATAAGTTTTTCTCTGGCTGTAGATGTGTGCGTGTGTACAGTAGTGTATGTAGTACAGAGTATCTAAGTGTGCATGTGAAAATGTGAATTGCAATTTTACACGCCAAACACGGGACTGTATTAAGCAGTAGCTACGTGCTAGCATTGCCAATTTGTTTCACCAGGCAAGGTCATCTCCTCTGTGTTATTAACGCTTCATTAAAATGCACAACTAAGTTTCAGCGTTCATTCACTCATATCTGGACCTCACATGCAACGGGCATTACTCAGTGGGCATTATCACACTCTTTAGCTGACCTTTCTCTAGACAAGGCCACCCAAAGCCTCACTTCAGAGTTGCATCAGCCAATAAATATCTACAGGGTAGCAGCTAATTAGTGGCTTTTGAAATTTCATCGCAAAATAAACAAAAAAAATCAGTACTTCATAAGGAGATTATGGAGATTCCAAAAGTTAGCTTTAGAGTTCAATTTGACGGCATAAATGGTTTAAAAGGAAACGAAAGTATACACATACGGTGTGGTAACATGCCAAACAGTAGCAGAGGGAATACAAATAATATAGCATACAACACAAAGTAATGAGCAAACTAGAGATATGATGCAATTTAACCCTTGCAGACAGTGTACTGCTAGAAAGAAACCGTACTCCCCATACTCTTCCCTGTCCGACCTGGGCTTAACAAATCAGGTTAAAACAACGAAACCTCAGACATGGATTCATGTTGATGTTACACAACCAACTAAACAGTGCTGCAGACACAAGAGGACAGGACAATGCGCCTCACCACAGTACAACAACATGACATGACAAAGAGCCCTCCAAAATTTCCAGTCTCTCCCACTGAGTGAGAATCCATAGCTAGTCGAAAACTAATCCATGAAGGCCCCACTCTACAACCTGCAGCACCCAAAATACCCCAGGACACCATCAGAGGTCTCTTGTGTCAAAGCTGTTGCAGGTGGCAGCTCCAGAGTTAGGATGGTGGCAGTGATCTGTGTGTATGACATGTATGTCCTCTTTCTCCACCTTTGTTTTCCTCCTAGTAACTTCTTAGCCTCAAGGCTGATGGACTAGCTGACAATTTCCATCAAGCAGCTTCAAACTCTAAAACTTTCAGTGTGGAACCATAAGACACAAGGAAAAACCCTGACAACTCAACAAGTCTGAAAAATGGAAGCTGACAGGCAGCTGTTGTAGAGCTTTGTAAAGCTTAAAGTCATGGTCGCATGGCTCAGGTAGGGATATCCAGAGGATATCCTATAATCAAAACTGAGAACCAAAAGTGACCAGAATGAGCTGCAATGGCCTGCCTGAGGAGGTAGGACAGTCTTCTGTGATAACTGCACTCCCCTGCTCCGAACTAGGATGATCTAAAGGTGCTTAGGTTTGATGAATAGGCCACAATTCTGAATATTGTGCATGATAACAGCAATGTCAGACTTATACTCGCTGACAGTTTCATGCTATTGCACTGTTGGTTATTGCAATACCTTGGGGGCCGAGGACACATACAAGCATTTTAGTGAGAAGCTGTGAACGTGAAACATTACTTTACAAGGTGCTTTTAATTAGCCACGAAGCCGAAGTTTAATTGCTCATTTTGCAGAATTTCATTTGCAAGCAATTAGATTTACTAATGTAGGAATAAACACATTCATGGCTCGTTGCATTTACTGGAAGCTGTGCTAATCAGATTAAAAATGATCTAGCAAAAACTCTGAAGGACAATATGCCTTCTCTAATTATAATCTTGCAGTATAACAGTATACAGTACTATACTTTTACGCATTTGTAAAAATAAGCGGAAATGAAACTGCAACTCACGCTGTGGTTTTTCTGGGCTGAACGAGTCTATCATTTTAATTTTCTATGAAAGTGATATAATTTGTACCGTTAGCAGCACTTAAGTGGGATTAACAGCTGGAACCTTTAAATAAAACAAACGAAAAATCTGATTCAACTCATTCTCTTCCTCTACCATTAATAATGACAAATATACTAAAGCTCTGTGATTAAAACAAATACCTTTGTTGGTTATTGTGTATGTAAGAAAGACAAATTGCTTTCATTTATTCCAGCTCTGCGACTCTGCGAAGTTGAAGTGTACGGCTTAAAAGCAAATACAAGGCAACATTTATTTTTAATCGCACTGCGTGAGCCTTCACCAACCTACCAAATCACATCAAATATTTGAATAAATTAATCAGTCATGTTTTATGTAAGGATGTCATAAAAATAGCCAGCAGCTTAAAAAAACCAAAAACACACTCATCTTAGCTTCAAATGCCTCATCCAATGCAGATATATCCAAAATAAGGTAATGACTGACTGTAAGTGAAAACTGGACTACAGAAGAGCAGAAGTCTCTCTGTCAGGCATGCGGGGCTGGTTTAGTAAGATGCACTGCCTCACTTCAGCAAAACTGCCACCCCAGTGATGTTGACCCCATACAGTAAAGACTCCCTGCTCGAGTGCTCAAAGGCCCGCTCGCACAAGGACAAACAATCTCACGGAGGAGGATAACGCCTTATCCTTCTCTGCTTCTCTCCACTCCCATCTCTACAGAATCTCTCTGTGCGCCTCTCCCTCTCCTCTCCTCCCGTTTATGATCTGATCTGAGCTGCGCCAAGCTGAGCTGGCCTGAATAAAAAAGGCAAAGATGAAGCTGAAACCCCCAAAAGAAGAAAACAGACAGGGGGGGAGCAGCAGTGGTACAGCTGACCCAAAACCTAATAACCTTAATTACACATACTATAAATGGGGTGGAGCAAAATTAGATGGAGAGGAGGGAAAAGCTCATCAGGACAAGAGGAAACAAAAGGGAAAGCTGATATCAGGGTTTGGAGGTCACAGGCTGTGGTACGGTGGCAATATTTATGCGTAGAACTGAGTAAAACAGGCATAGTGGGTGTGTGGGTGTAGGGTAATGTGTGGCTACATACTGACTAACAACTCACTACCACATGAGTGTGCATTGTCCCTCAGTTTCTGAGTCATATCCAGCCCTCTATTAAGCTATGAGGTACCAGTTGTTCAGTTTTTACAGCAAGTACATTTTGTTTTAAGTCGGCAAAATCATCGTCCGGATTAACATTATAGTGATTACAGGGATGCCAGGCTTCAAAAAGACCAAGATGTCAATGGGCAAAAAGTCAAACTCTAGCCTTCACCAGTGGGTGATGTTGAGGTTTTATTTGCATGACATTTATGGATTCAATAAGTAAAATTGTTTTAGGAGTTGCTGTCTGATACCGACCTAGAAACCATCATCAGAGGACTGTCTATGGACGCCAGCAGGGTGTGCTGTGATGGAGTACACCCAGACTTCTTTCTTTTTAATACTTGATTTTAAGTGGGTTTCTGGTGAAGTGGAGGCCTGTTAATTGGAGTGACAACTTGACATGAATACTCTGATTACAGAAGACAGAGAAGCAGGTGCAGCAGCACAAACTGAACCTGTTGTCTATGAACACAAAACCCTTTTTTTCCTTGTTACATTTATCCACTTTTTAGAGTTCGCACATTAGTATGTGCTCAGTTCAAAGCCAAGCCTGACTGTTTCCTCTTAAATAACAGAAAGCACTTTCATAATGTTCATACTATTTTGCTTTTCCAGGAAATTAGAAGGTAGTGAGCAGCTGGAGACACAAAGAGAGGGGATGAGCATGAGTCAAACTGGCACCCATGTCCCTGTTATTTGGCAACTACACTGCATCAATACAAGCAAACAAACAATGCCAAAATCATACGTGGTTATAGATATTATGAATCAGTAACAGACATTGTTTCTGTTAATACTTCCTCAAGTTAAATTCAAGTCATCTGTCTCCTTCCCAGTGTGTCTGAATCATTTTAAAAATAGTGTGTTGACTGTGAGATTACATAAACTGTTCATGCAGATAGGAAACCTAATAAAAGGCATCAAAGGTTCACTTAAACTTTAAACTTGGGTGAGACCTTAACCATAATAGGGCCAGTACTGGGCTTCTTTGTACATCTAATAAATGCAGCTTGGGTCTCTATGTGCATCTCTGAGTCACTTCAGCACAGCTGCTCCTTAAGAGGAAGAGACACAGCTGAGAAATGAGGGAGGGGGGCAAGAAAGAGTGTGAGAGAGGACAAATATAGACATCACAAGCTGTGCTGTCCACTCTGAACTGAGGTGGAAAAAAACAACAACATACAAATAGAGATGGAGAGATGCGTTAAGAAGTGTGAGCTCATGAGAGCGGAAGATGGGCCGATAGAAAAGCTAGAAATAGAAGTTTATGGGGGGGAAAAAAAAAGAAGCTAAATCTGTCTCGTGGTACAGACGTGGGTTTTTGTCACTGCGGCATCACACGGCGAGCTGCCTGTGCACTTGGATCACACATTTTTTGATTATGCAGTATTATTACTTTGAGACGCTACAGTGATGACAATGTTAAAGTACAGTCTGTCAGCTTTAATTTTAGGGGTGTTTTCATCACATGCGGATGAGCATTCAGGAAATGAAAGCCCTGTCTTGGTAAATGTTCTCGTGGCCTACACATGCCAGAAGTATTTGGGTGGATTAAGATTAGGTTTACATTGGAAAAGTTGTCACTTTCACTATCAAAACTTAACATTTTAATATACACTGACAGGAATTTGCCGGGATGAAGATTGCGGATTAAAACAACACTCAGCTGGTAGTTATGGATTATTGCAACACATGTTAAATGTTTTCTCTTATTTGTGGACTTCTGTCCTTCCATGAATCTGAAGGGCTGATCTGTGTTTGCTTTGTGGTGGACAACCAGCAGATGTTTTGCTAAGAGAATGAGACATATATGTATGTACAGGGTGGTGAAAAAGTGTTTTCTCCATTTCTTAGGTTTTTTTTTTTTTGCATATTTGTCTCATTTTAATTAGTGCTGTCGCGTTAATCTCGTTAAAATGACGTTAACGCCATAACTGCATTAACGAGTTACCGCGGATCGCCCTGTGTGTGGGGCTGCACGGCGTCAACGCGTTAGCGCGTTAACACGGTTAGCTTGTTAACACGTTGACGCCATCCAGCCCCAGGCACGGGGTGATCCGCTGTAACTCGTTAACGGAGATTTGCCGCGTTAAAATGACGTTAACGCCATAACTGCATTAACTAGATTAACGCTGACAGCACCAATTTTAATGTAAAGATAATCCAGGTTAAAGCCAAGCATTTCATATTTGATACAAGTTTCGTGAATTTTTGAGAGTTTTACATCATCATCATCATCATCAGTGTGATTAAATCACGGCATGATGTGCCACTTTTAGAGATGTTTTAGCCTACTTCACTGTTAAAGAACACCTCTCACGTGTCAGTTTTTAAAATCCCAACGTTAGTTTATGAGCTGGTTCCAGGTGATAGTTGTCAATTTCAGGCAACAAACAAAATGTTGTGACCCACTGAAATGATCCAGTTGTTTAAAAAGCTGCTAAGAAGTTCAGAGATAAATCTGCCAGTGTCTTTAATATAAACAGTATATGCATCGTGTGAAGCTTAGCAGGCACAATGATGGAAACTTGGAGGAACCTGTCCTTGGAGAAAAGATACTAAGACTGGCTAAATAAATTCTGTTAATCAGTTTAGGCTCTGGCTCAACCGGCTTTTCAAATCTTACTCTGGTGCTGCAGAGCTTTAGTACAGTAGCAACGCTCAGGACTCCAGAAATCATCAGCCGAGCTCGATAGTAACAGAGATGAGCTGCGTAGCATTAATATACATTGGCATATTGAAGCTCCGTATCAGGTACGCTGTGTTTTAATGCTGGTCTGGTGTTCGACTGCGTTACAGGTCTTGAATGATTCATCTGAAGATGAATAAAAATGCCCACAAATAGTAACTGAAATCATTAGTGCATTAAGGTTATGCAATCGAAGACATGAGAAAGCTTACCAGTCCAATCTGAACAAAGAAATCCATAATTCCTATAAAAGAGAGAATTTAATGCTCTGAAAGGCTTTTGTGCTCAGAGCGTGTCTGAACACTTCAAAGCAGATTCACCTGCATTATCTGAGAAAGAATAATATGCATTATGCAATATCTGGACTACTCAAGGGTCACATTCACTTGCATTACACAGCAAAGACAAGGAGAATTATAGAAGCATACTGGTTCATATTTTTCTGGTTATTAATATCGCTCTTCTGAGTCAGTAGCTTGTAATTGTTGCACTTGTTCTTGATGTTGTTTATGGTTAATTAATGAGCTCGTGGATCAAAGGGAGAATCCCTGATCCCACTGGAAGTTTCGACCTATATGTCTTTTCTACCCTGCAACAGCAATCTCATTCTACTTATCAATGCAGTACAGCAGATAGAAAACACTCAACACACTACGTACCGAAACAAGATGAAAAATATCTGTAGTGTAAGACGCGACAGATCACTACTGAACAATCTGGCTAATGATGACAGAGGATTAGCCTAGTTAGATTACAGCACTACTGTATGATGTACCAAGCTCTCAAAATGAGGACAAAAATTGGCTGTTTAAATTAAAAATGTGCAATTTTCAAACTACTTTCAAACTCAAAAGAAATATTAAATGTTTCAGTACCAAAGACTAATTACTACATAATTATTAATCTCACCTTCCAGCCTGATTAATGGTTACCAAAATTAAAATGCCTGTTTTGGATTTTTATCAAATACATTTTGTTAACAAAACAAATAATTTCATGCTTTTTTAAAAGCCCCTAAAAACATAAGTAGTTAAATCTCTGTCTATAACGTGCAATTACATGCCTAAATATGAACTATTTAAATTAAATGAAAAAAGAAATCTCTACATGTCTAATCTGCTTCAGCAGCACTTGTTGGATTTAATTAAACTGACATTTGAAAAGTGCCGTTGTGTGCATTTTTTTAATCTGGGTAAAGACTTCTTATCATTAGTGTACAAATTCAGTGGTCATGGCTAACAAGGTGTTTTATGAAGTCACAGTGACCTTGACCTTTGACCACAAGATTCTCATCAGTTTTCTGATTTCAAGATTTTAAGAAATTACCAAAAAGTGTTCTTGAAATATTAAACGTATGGATGCAGTAATAATGCTTTTGCCTTATGAAGGAAACTGCAGGACACTATGTACATATTGCAGAGTTAGACGTGGCTGTTCTTATGAAAAGGATCATCACTGGGCTGGTTTGTCAGGTGACAGGTGGGCACGTTAGAAAAAGAGCATATTCATATGATAAAAAGGGACGCAGTAGTCTGTTGTTCGCCACCGTTTCCACTTTTTAAAATGAGACTTCAGCCTATTTTTGTAGGCGACATTAAGAGGTTCTTAAAAAGATCCAAATTGGTTTTCAGAAACACAAAGAACTGATTTTACTCAAAGGAGTATTTGAACATCTCCTAGTGGCTTAGAGGTTTCCAGGTATAAATCTGAATTGCCTAAAGAGCAGTAGTCTTTAAACTCTAGCTTTTTAAAATCATAACTAAGGAAGAGTTTTTCTTTAAAACTACTTTCCTTTATTTATTTATTTTTTTATAGGAGGACATTTTGTGCAAAACGTTCAATAATAACATCCTGAAAGGTTGAGTTAAGTTAACTTTGAGTGAGCTAAAGTACTGCGCAAAAGCCCCAAGTCTCTCTTTATTTCTTTATAGTTTGCTAGGAAAATGGGAAATGGTTGCAGTGATTTATTGAAATGTGCAAACATATGAAAACCTAGTATGAAAAGCAAAGTTTCAGCAAGGTTTTTGGAATTCTAACAAACTTGAGTCAATACTTGGTATGACCACATGTATTTTTCAACACGGCCTGAACTCTTAGGCATCTTTCTGGTCATTTCAGTAAGGATAGGCTCCAAGAATAGTTTTCCAGGCTTCTTCCCTGTCAAGATAATTCCCGCACTGTTCCAGTAATGTTGAGGCTGGGCTCTGGGGGAGGCCAATCCATGACTGATAGCATGTTTTTCTACCCAGGTATGCTTGGACTGCATTGGGAGATAGTATTGCATAGGATCAAAATTTTAAAAAAATGGCGATTTTCTCTGCAGTTTTGCAATTTTGACAGATTGGCCAACACCCTTGGCTAAAGTTGCAGTCCCAAACCATTTTATTCTAAATTTTCAGCTACTGGTTCTTTGGGAATCACCTCGTTGCCGCAAAAATACTATTTTATCCCTGACAAACTGTTACCTCTGGTATTATTTGCTTATTCATCTAAAGGTATGATTGCACTGTTTGCTCAAGGCCATTTAAAGATATTACAAGAAAGTGTGCTTCTTTGGAAGCAAAATACAAGGACATGAAAGCTGGCTCGAGACTTTTGCAAAGTGCTCTGTCGGATCAGCTTCACAATTGATAAAAAATATAATTAAAAATGAGCAGTCACATCCTGGTGAGTGTGCATGACTGGAAGCCTGATAAGTTCATAGAGGTGTTTCTGTACTGTACACCTTCAGCCTGCCACCAACAGCCTGCATGCGCTGATAAGACGATGTGTTACATCATCGCCTGCCCCTTCTTTCCTTATCGCCCGACACTCACAGATCAGTGTCATGCAGTTTGGGTGTTTCTCAAAAACCTCGGTGGAAATCTTTACTGCATTATGCAATGCATTGTTGTTGTTGTTTTTTTATTATTCACAGACAATGAGAAGTACAATGCCATAAAGATGCAAATTAAAATGGTTATGTCTTTATTCCCTGGAGTCGTTGCACTTGCTCCCCCCTCGTTTTCATCTCTCTGCATCTGTCTGTCTTTCATGTCCTTTTTGTTTATTTCACTCAGAAACAGATCCACTGGGATATGGTGAAGTGCTTGCACACTGATAGCTTTTTTTAAACCAGCTTTGATCAGACATTCATGAAGATTTATGATAGGAATTCACGCAGCTGGCGAATGCACTGCAAGCACGCGTGAACACGCCAGCATCACCCTCTGATTGACACAGCAAAGAATGAAAGGAAATAAGTGAAGAGTGAGAGAAAACAGATTGTGGCACCAAAAACAAAGGCTTCTTACTCACTGAGACAGTTTGGTTAGATATAGGTTGAATGAGTAAAACAAAAAACCTTTTAAACAGATGATTTAAAGAGATGATTTTTAAACAGAGATGGGATAGGCAGACGGGCAGAGAAACCATATGCACAGCTAGCTGTTAGTCAAAGAGCAGACAGGCAAACGCAACCATACCAAAGAATTTCCAGATTTTTGACCTACATTACATTATAACGTTAGACGCTTTTCTTGTTTATATTCATATTCATCATGCAAGACCATATAAAATGTGAAATATTAGTACATGGAAACTAATTACCATTTAACCATGGCAACCAAGAACACAAACCGCGATCATCTTCTGTCCCTACATGGCTGTCTAAAGTTTAACACCTGGGTCATGGACCAGCAACAGCACAAGTAAGAATGACCAACAGACCAGCTGTCCCACAAACTGTGTATACTGCCCCCATTGATAACGGAGCTTTCTGCAGGTAGACGTATGATTCCCAAACTGCCAGCACACAGTGAAAGCCCTCTCCCACCATGACCGCTTAACCCAGCTCCTGAGTCTTTAAGAGAAGAGACGATCTGAATCACTACGGAAATTTGTCACCAAATAGCCGTTTGGTCAAACGAGTAAGGTTATGAGATGTAAAATGTCTCTAATCAAAACACAGCAAAATCTACTCTTATATCTGCACTATGTTTTCTTTATATGCAGTGAAACATGATCTATAACCAATAAGATTTGCTCAAAAAGTTCTAAAACTCCTCAGATACAAAGCAAAAACCTGATCTTGAAAGTTTCATTTAATCACATTCAATCCATGCTCACCATCCATGCTCACCATGGATGGTGAGCAATTTGTGTTTGGGTGGTTAAAAAAAAGAAAACTACAACTCCTTATTCAGTGTGTGTGCTGACACATAATGGCACAAACCACAGTTGAGGTCATTTCCTGACAGATGTTCCCCCTCAGGCACCTCAGGTGGTTACAGCAGGACTCTGCGTTGACTGTCCAACACAGTGCATTAACATTCCTGACGGTGGTCTGGGCCTGAATGCAACACCTTCAAATTACTGCAGAAACTTTTGCCTGTTTCACAGATAAATCCTGTTCGGTCTATAATTCAAAGCTGGAAACTCAGCTCTCATCGCTGGTGATGATCCTCAAAGCAAAAGCTGGTCACTGCAATACAGAAACTGATGCTTGCTCTCTTTGGGAGGGCCGTGGTAAAATTGCAAGGTGGTCAAGGTGTTCAAGGAAAGTACCTTAAGGAGAGATCTCCAAAGTTTACATATGGTAAGATTTTTTCCTATGGGCATCATCATGGATATTTTTGATCATACTAATAGAATCATTAACAACAGAGTATATCAGGCTGCTGCCAGTGTATTTCTCTTCACAGCCTTTTAGACTCTTGTAGCTCATTGTTTGATTTAATGGTCCACCAACTGTCAGTATGTTCATCTGTAGCCAGGCGCTTTCAGAGGAAAGTCTGATAAACCTACTATATACTACCTGCTTAGGCTTTCCAAGGAGAGTTGGTAGAAACTAAAATTCAGAAACAGAAGTCCAAATGAATGCCAGTATGGCTCCATATCTGTGTAAATTACTTAATGATCCATTGAAACTGCCATAATAAGGCTCTAAGGTGATTATATTCTTCTGTTTGATCTTCGGCTGAAGCTATTTGCCAATTTATCAGAACACCAGCTAATGCAGCTTTAAAGACATCTAATAAAAGTGGTTTTATTGTAATGATAAACTGAACTAAAGTGAGCTCACTGAAACTATAACAAATGGATTTTTGTAGCAGCAGAAAGAAATACTTCTTCTTTGGCGTCATCAGCAACCAGCCAATCACATTTGCTGCCTTGAATGCTGCAATCAGTAGTTTCAGTGGAATGGCCATTTGAGGCTTCATTGCCCTTCATGCCTTTACAAGACATCATGTTTGGTTCTGGTAAAAGACCCCAACCCCAAAACCAAAGGCCATCATTACCTGAATGACAGGAGAAAGCTACCCTGTTGAGCAACCACTAAATTACTTTCATTTGTAGAGATTTGCCTTGTGCACAGCTTCAAAGGCAACATGAAAAGGAAACGAGCATCTGAGTGCAAAGTTAAAGTCAATACAATGCATTTGCATCACTAAATTAAAACTCAAATAGGTCAGAAACACGGGCGTGTTTCACAGGTTAATGAAGGTTGAGCCCCGTCCAGTATTTATTTGTCTCAGTGAGGCCTTTATGTATCAAACAAGGCTTGATGTGACATTTTCAAAAATCAATAACTTGGCTGGCCAGATTTTGTCTCAGTCACCGAGCGGAGACAGTGGAATCAGGAGTGTTGACAGCTGCTCGTGTAAATCACAAAATGTCAAATTCTTATATCAGGAGAAGCTGCACTGCAGTTTCAGCTCGTGTGAGCGCTCGACATTATGTGCATTTATCACAGACTGCTAAAAGATGGACTGAGCTGTCAGGGCTGAAAAGTATGGTCAATATGGAAGTGCCTTTACTCTATTTTTTTTATTAAAACAGATTATTTTAATAAAAATAAATTAAATTATTTTTATTGCTCACCAGGCATGAGCCCAGTTGTTGCTGTTTGTATCATTTGAGTTTATTGGGAAAACAGCCCTCATCTCCATTTGTCTGTGAATACAGCAAACAACTTCCTGATGAGTTTATGGGCTCAGTCTCCATTTCGAAGTTTATTGAATATAACATTAAGTACGTTTTGTAATTTCTGGCCATGCTAAGAGGCAGAAAAGTGGATTATCCAGGATAGCCTCGTTGCCTCTTTTGGAATTGCTGAAGTGTGTGGTTTTACAATCAGATCCACACCTCACTCATCACATTCGGCTTCAAAACACAAAGACACAGCTTAACAAACCAGTGGGTGACATCACACGTGCTATGTTTATCTACTATAATGTCTCTGGTACTTCTGCATAATGTATATATAATGTAGTAGAGTTAAGGTTAGGTCAGGCCACGCACCTTTTGAGATTTCCTGTGGCCAGTCACTCTATTCATCTGTAGTTGTTCTCCCAGAACAAACACTGTAGACTGCAAACTCCACCTAGATTAGAGGATTTCTTATCAGCTATAGCATGCCAGCGTGGTCAGCACTAAAAGTAAGCTGATACCGTGTCACGTGCAATGCACACAGAGTTTGGATTTTTTGTGTGTGTGTTTGCTTCAACTGTCCCTCCCTGTGTGATTGATGCTGTACCCGACAATCAATTAGTCGCCACATGAAGCCCAGACAGGATGCTTCTGTCCCGTGACAATTCCAATAATCACTCTGCATGTTGCTGTCTCCATTGTCCACAAAAAAGGCAGAATGTTGGTGCAAGATTGGACCAGCTCTGCTGTCTTACTCCACCTAGCTTAACCCTAACCAGCAATCACAGCACTCCAGTGATTGCTGGTTTTTTCTTGTTGAATTAGAGTAACTTAACTATTATGTCATGGCTCAAGTTTTTTATTTAAATAAAAATTTATAAAAATTGTGCCATTTTTCTTCTTTTCAAAGACACTGAAGTGGGACCAGTTCAGCCCACACCTATATAGCATCACAACCCTGCTATTTGCTTTTATGAAAACACAAGAAAATTTCAATAAAAAGCCATTTTTCTGCTTTGCCCATCCCTATTTCCCACTAATATCCCACTGCACTGAATATTATGGTAAGTCCTATTAAAGGAGACAGCTGACAGCACTGCTGGTGAACAATAATGAGAACATTCTGTATCTCCTGTTAGCTGCACGTCTTTCTTGTTCCATTTTCCTCTGTGGTTGGCTGTTATCTAAAGAGCAAGCACTAGCCTCACCAGAGCAGTCACACTCACATTTTACAAGATCCCTACTCTGCAACTTATTACCAAACAGGGACGAGGAAAATACCTGCATCCTCCACGACAGGATAATTTATACCAAGTTGGACGAAGGACAGAGTCTGCAGGGCGATTGTGCTCCACACCATCCTCCGGGCTTGCTGTAAAGGCCCAAATGACACTGACAGCACAGTAAATGAACAAATAAATAAGTAAACACCATTAAAAATGCACCATACATGCATGTGCATAAATAAGTGAGGACACAGTTTGGGGGGGAAACACAGACCGAATTATTTCTTATTAAAAAAATATAAAACCTCAGATGAATTATTCATACAGACACCCTCACACATGTCACTACCCATTAGAATACACTCTTACTGGGAGTGTTGTCATATTGGTCAATCTAACAGTAAACTGGACACAGCTCTCATCATTACTCACACAGCAGGCAGAGTTATGCCTTATGTCCTATTATTATAGAGCTTCCTGAGATCCTCAATTGATGTTTTTGTAAAGAACCTGCTCAGGGAAAAGCTCTGTTGGCACTGTTATGGGTTTTAAATCAATGCAAATGCAGAAAGTCCAATTTCTCTACTTTATTTAGATGGAGTAGCCTGGGGAGATTTTTCCCCAAAACTAAAAGCTCTGAATGCAGGTATTAATGCAAATCATGACCTCATTTACTTTGATAAGATATACAGTAAGTGAACACTTTGTATTGTGAGGTAGAAGCTGTGACTTCCCCCGTTCGTTTAAAGCAAACAGAAGCTTTCTGAAACTCCGGCACCGGCAGATGATCCTGAGAGTGAAATGCAGACGGGAACGTCGTGTTTATCCTTCAGAGTCAAACAAACAGAATAAAACTCAGAGTGAAAAATCAACTTCTTTGAATTGAGGCGCAACACGGTTTATGTGGTTGGAATTTGAAAAGCTTCATTTCAAAGACAGACAAAGCCACAGTCACATCACATTACAGTTTCTGTACTACAGCGTGCCAGTCATGGTCATTTTTTTGAAGATAGGGTGGAACTGGTTACCTAATCCTACCAATACAAGACTGAACAACCAGCATACTGCAAAGCCTGTATGGGAAAAACCCTAAAGCCTTCCCCACTTTATCAACTATTTTAGTCTAAACAGGACCATCATCATTTACTAAATTCAATAGCGTACTGTAGGGAAGTCAGAAGTGAAGTCAAGTTTATGTAGAAGCACATTTAAGGGCAAACTGTTCGACAACCAGAAGGATAAAAGAATATGAAATAATAGAACAATAAAACTGATCGACCTCAGTCTGTATGTCTGGGTGGTGGTGGTTAGTAATACTGGGTTACCACCAGCAGAACTTCTTTGATGACCCTGCAGTGGTTGGCTGCATTAAGGGTGGGCAGGAGTTCGAGTACAGAGAGCTGGTCTACCAGAATGACAGAATGGACTGGAGGACCAACAGTAATGCTCCGTACAAGAAGGGGATGAGTAAAGCTCAGATCCTTTAATGTGTGCAGCAAGATGCTGGAGATCTTCTACCAGTCTGTGGTTCTAAGTCCCATCTACTTTGCTGTTTTCTGCTGGGAGGAGCAGCATCAGTGCCAGAGATGCCAGCAGCATCAACAAACTGATCCACCAGGCTGGAAGCATCATTGTCCAGAAACTGGAGGCGTTTTAAGTCACTGAGGCCAGCAGGTCACTGAACAAACTGCTCTCCATCTTGGACAACCCATCTCACCCACTCTACCCCACACTACTGAGGCAGCAGAGCTGCTCTCTCAGACTGATTAAACACCAATAAAGAAGAAACATAAAGAAACATAAAGAACACTTCAGGAAATCATTCTTTAAGTTTCTGTGAAACTGGACAATAACCGTTTTTCCTGTGACAGGAGAAAACATCTGCCAGGCATCAGATTCCACAAATATTTCTATTATCCCTTCATGTAGCTGTTTATTAGATTTAGTGCACATATTATTTATTAATGCATGTTGCACTACTCTTTTGCAAAATTCTTATTTTTATTTTACTTCTGTATATGTACATTTATGGACTCTCTTACAGTATAACGCCCTCATTATGTGCTTTAACAAGAAAGAACCCACCTTCTGACAAAAATGGGGGGAAACATAAATCCAACAGCAGTAAAAAGAAATCAGTATTCAGTCTGCTTTAAAAGCCAAATAATGCTCATACGGGTTTCAGAAATGACTAATTTTGGAAAGGTCCTGATGTGAAGGTGCAGTTTGGTCCACTGCAAAGGCCTGATCTCCTTCATGTTTTAATCAGGACCGTGGGACAGCTAGGAGCATCTGCTCAGCAGACCCCATTGATCTAGTGGGAGTGAGCAAAGTTAAAAGATCAGAGAGGTAAACAAGTGCCAACCCATGTAATGGCTTCAAAACAAACAAGAAAATCTTCAAATCAATTCTAAAACTCAGCAGGAGGCAGATCTAAGGAAGCCAACACGAGTGATATCTGGTCTCGCTCGCACGAGCCAGTTTAAGAGCTGAGCAGCTGCAGTCGGCCAAGCGGTGACAGACTGAATAAAGACGCAACAGTCGAGACAAACTGAGGGCATGGATGCCCTCTGAAGGAGAGCAAAGAAGCTTGTTTTAACAACAGCACGGATCTGTTTATCAAACGCAAAAGTGCTGTGCAGACCACTCCCAGGTTCCTCACACAGAGTTTTATAGATCCTTAAAGGCCTGAAGCAATGCGCGAAACTGAACATGGAAGAACATGTGAAACTAGTGGTCGACCAGAGGCTTAGCAGAAAAACATTAACTGAGGTCATAA
Source organism: Oreochromis aureus (assembly GCF_013358895.1). NCBI lineage: Eukaryota > Metazoa > Chordata > Actinopteri > Cichliformes > Cichlidae > Oreochromis > Oreochromis aureus. The sequence goes on from NC_052949.1 coordinate 22,431,570, forward strand.
ATTGAGTGATTATTTCTCATAGACCTCAATAAATCTGACTACTTTTCACAACCACAGGAGTCGCCCCTTGCTAACTATTAGATAAACACAAATTGAAATGGCAATTTAGCCAGAATTAATCTTATTCGTATTTAGTAATGTGGTAGAAAACACAGGGAACTGCTCTGGAACTAAACCCAGAGATACAATTTGTTATTTTATCTCCCTTGTTAGCACAATAATTGTCTTAAAGTGGGAAAACTGGGAGCAGGAACATGAGGAACTAACATTTACAGTATGTCGCTCATGTGATAAACTGGAGGGAACCTGGAAACTTCCTGGATTTTATTATAAACAAGCTTTAAAAACAGTTGAAGCTGATCAAACAGAGACAAAGTGAAAGAAAAGTATTAATGGCAGCAGTATAAATGAGTACAACACTCACCTCGATGAGTTTGCGTTCATAGCTAGCAGCCAGCTCCTCAATGTCGCCCATGAACTTATTCTGTGGAATCGGAGTCTGCTCTTCACTTGACCGCAACACTGACAGGGCTGCAGCAGACAGAGAAAGAGAGAAGGAGCATTCACAAAGATGTAAAGATACTGAGACATGTCCAAAGGACACGCTGTGGTGAAAAACCCATATTCCAGAGCTTGTCATCTTCTGTGGTGAGCTTTGACACTGGCAGCTGTTCCATGTTTTGTTTTAGCAGCGAGTGAACAACGCAACCATGCAAACACAATGAATCTTAATTTTGAAGGAGATATGAGTATACCAATATGGTCTGCTTGAAAGACAACCACACGTCCACACAGTATGCACTCTTAGAGTATGCATACACACTTCCTTTCATGTGCACTTAAAACTACATTTTTCTTTCTCAGAAAACTTCTTACTGTTCTGTCAAAATGATAAACTCCCCTTCTCTCACCATCGCCTGTTCTACTCAGACTTCCTCTTCAGATAGAGTTTATTGTTTCTTTGCACTACTGTAGCTTGCTAACTCGCTAAAGTCATCCCAGCAGAGCCTGAAGCGGCGCTTCTGAGCCTATTAACGTCAACTAATCCAGTTCCCTCAGCAAAGAACGGCAGAACACGCTAAAGTCAGAGCACTGAACCTTTTTTCTTTTTTTTCCCAGAAGGTGGGTGTAAGATGGATTGTTTTTTCACCTCAGCAAAAGCAAATTAACAGTGTTATTTCACTGCCACCGCACATAACAAACACAGAGACAAATAGACTGAGGCTAGGAGGAAGGAGAGACAGAGAGAGAGACACGAGCCAAGACAAATAAAAGAGGTTGAAAATAAATTACACAGGAACATATTCAGCATGTCCAAAGGCCCAACAGAACTCAAATAAACTTGTGGCAATGGCTCTTTAGGGGGAGGTTTTAGAAAATCTACAGCTAGACTGTAATTATAGAGAGAACCTCCAGCAAGTGTCTGAACGTCTAGACAGAGTGAGACAGGTATTGATGAAGGAGCTTCCTGTGGTTCCAAACAAAAGGTACCGTAGGGAGAACAGCTGCTGAGAATCACAGGCAGGTACAAGTTCACAAATAAGAGGAGTAAAGTTATCCAAGTGGACTGCCGGTACGCACACATACCTGTTCACATACTGCAAACATGTGCATTTTATTGTTTTCTCTTGAGCAAGAGTTCTCCAGGTTTTTTTAAAGGTATTTCTTTGTTTTTCTTTGGACATTGGCTGCTTTTTCAATCATTTTCAGTCCAGTCCTTGTACCTGACCATTTTAACAGAAATGCCTTTGACAAAATAAGCTTAAAGCTAAAAAAGCTTAAACACGGTGGAGGCTCTGTCATGGTTTTGGGCTGCTTTTCTCATCTTGTCAGAACTATGAACACAAAAAAGTACCATCAGCTGAGTGACAATGATCCCAAACACACTTCCAATGCAATAAAAGCAAATAAAAACCTGGATAGAAAAACACACAGTGGAACACTATCCTTCATGGATCAGCCTCAATTATTTTTTCACTGAAACTGAACAAAAACTGTTTGCTTGTATACCATGTATGTTGCCAAAAATTACTTTGCCCAGCAACGTCTGGCAAAAATCACCATTTGTAATAATGTAACACTTTAACAAACAAGTCATCTGCAAAATAGAAATCAAGGAATTGCGAGGTGGCCTTTAATGAGGGGAAAGAGGAATAAGAATTTTCATTAAACGTTTCCAACAGCAGTTTACATCCAATATTAGTATTAATATATACAAGTGAACATATACAACAAACAAACAATTATGTGCAAGAAAATATCAGCAAAAAATAAAAAAAATTAGGGTTTTTTCTATTTTTTAAGTCCCCTGAGCTGGGTACATTCTCATAGTAAAGTCACTGCATAAAAACCAGTGACAACTTTTATAACAAAAAGCAAACTGTGACATTTTTAATGAGGTTTGTGAGTCCACTTAAAGAGTCACTCAGAGCTTCAAACCGGTGGTGTCTAACCTCCTGCTGCTGTCTCGTAACAACTCCACTTTTAGATAAAACATTCATGGCTGCAGAGTTGCACATTTTAAATTATCAAGGTAAAGTTTATAAAAGGCCAAAGTGTTTAATTAACTCTTTTCTGCGCAACAGTTAAAAAGCCTAAAGGGATTCAAAGGAAAGCATAAGCGCCCCACGGAATTGACAAAATCTTCATATTTCTCTTATATAAAGATGTATGTACGCATGCAACAACAGACGCACACCTCAGGAGGCTGACAGAAGCACATCATCACAGCTCCAGCAAAGGGCCAGCGGCAAAGCAATCCCCCAGCTTATCTCTGGCCCGCCAACAGCACTGTACTGTATACAACAGTCAGCAGCCTAATAGCCTAGAAAGCTACAGTACACCGATATACACGGAGATAGAGAGAATGAAAATGTATAAATACTATAAAAAATACTGAAAGAACTATTTCCCCAGAGAGGAATCCAAGATGCACACGCACACACACACACACACACACAAAATCAAGCATAAAGAGGCAAACACACACACACACACACACACACACACACACACAGAAAAATGCACATGCATAGAGGACTGCTGACGGTGGAGCTTGCCATACCAATTTAACTCAGCTCTGAGGGGGTTTTTCCCCTTAAGTTGGATTTCTGTTACCTGTCACACTGATACGCTCTTAATAATGAAAATACAAGGAGTGTGTGGGCAGACGACGGAGGAGAGATAGTGAGAGGGGATTAGGAGGGAGGGCACACACAGATGTTCCTGACTCTAGGAAATTGAGCAGACAGCTGGTTTGGAATAACAAAACTAACTGAGCAACCGACCAAGCAGCTGTGTGTGTGTGTGTGTGTGTGTGTGTGTGTGTGTGTGTGTGTGTGTGTGTGTGTGTGTGTGTGTGTGTGTGTGTGTGTGTGTGTGTGTGTGTGTGTGTGTGTGTGTGTCCTGAAGAAAACCTCTAAAATATTGAGCTCCATGTGAGCAGATGCTTCAGCAGAACGAGCATTAGACATCGTCATAAAACTGTTTACTGGTGTTTGTGAGTGCCCTGTCCCACTCCCAGGAGTGTGAGTCTCCAGAGACATCTCTGAAATGATCACAGTGTGTGAGATAATTAGTCACTTAAGTGACGAGGTCCACTGAGACAGACACACACAGGCCAGTGGAGAATTCCCCCCAAAATGGCCCAAATGTTCAAATATGTAACATTGGGGAAAGACGGTGGAGTAACGTTCTGGGTTTGGTTCTTAGGAGTCTTTTTGTGTTTTCAGCTACAAAGCCAGTTCATGTTTATTGGGAAGTCCGTGTAATTTAGTCCACTGAGTTACTTTGCCTAAAATAAAACTCACAGGACTTCACCATGCGTTATATACAACCCTTGTGTCATGTACCCTCCCTTGCCAGAGAAATGTATTTTATGTTTTTTAGTAATAAATGCATGAGAGGCTAAAATAATTCTGACCTTGTAGTACAAGGTAATGTGGTAAATATATAATTTTTACTGTGACCCTGCACATAAGAAAAACATGTCTTCATTTTCTGACAACAAAGTGAATGTTCTTACAAACAGACTTCCCGGTTAGCTGTATCTTATGTACACAGGACACAGATGGATGCGTGTATTTTCATAAAGCTTCCAATTAAGGCTCCAATTCACGCATAACGAAAGTACTCATTGCTGAATGACTCAATAACATCATGCCAAGTTTGCTATTAGATATGCATTTGTAAGTTCTTTTTGTTAATTTTTCAATCCTTGATAAGTAGGGCTAACACAAGTTAACCCCTTTTGTTAACCTTCCCTATCACGCACAAAGCCACAAGTCCAGACATGCCTGAGAGCAAGAGCTCCACAGCCGCCTTCAATAGCAATGTAGTACCTAAAAACCGAGCTACATCAACCACCAGTGTGCAGTACTTTTCACAAAATATGCCAGAAAACTGTTCATGCTAAAAATGTAAACAACAAACCTGTTTCCAAAAACACATCGTCAAGTACAACCAGGAAGAGACACCAGTGGTTGTTGGTGTGGATTGTTTAGCTCCTGAAGATTTACAAGTTCCTTCAATGACAGTTATTGTTAGACTAAAATGTTAACCCATTATTTTACTTCAATTTTCCAGCGAAAACACTACCTTGGCTACTTTTGTGCTTACACTTGACTGATAATACTGCTGTGGCTATAGAGTAGGTAGTCTGTCAGCATTTTCTTCAAATTAATGCTGCTGCTTGCAATCACTGAGAAAATGTTCACTATATCACAATAAACATCATTATAGGAAACTTTCCTTGAAAGATCATAACTTTGAGGCTATGTTGCCCAACCCTACTTAATAGCAATCGTGGGAACCTAACAAGGCCATGCCCCATTTTTTCTTTTTAATTCAGTGGTCCCTGAAACATCATCCTGTTAAAATCGGTGTCAAACCTGATTTAGAAAAAAAAAAAAAAGAACCTTTGAAAAACTTGGTTACTTTGGATCAATAGAAGTTTTTGATGGCTGTATGAAGCAAATTAAACTATACACCATCTCCAGGTGAAACACAGACGAGCAGAAATATTTCCTCTCTCCTTCAGCCTGATGTCGCCACAAGCTCAAACTATGCAAAAGAAGACTTGTCAGATAAACTCCATCTGGCCTTCAAGCACTTCAAAAGCAGGTTCATATGTACTGCGTATGAAATACAGAAAGCTCCCATAAAGAATGACCTAACCCTTCTGTGAAATCAAGGAAATCCTGAAATATCCTTTCTAAAGTGGGAGCTTTGACTGGTGATAATAACATCAGTGCCAGCAGTCGAGAAAGCGGGGGAGAGCCTGACACACTTGACTAATGCTGCTCCGTCCATTAGCAGTAAGGAGACGCGGCTCTGCATCCACGACCCCGAGCACGCAGCAGACTGAAGAACAAACAAATGTCCATCCTGCTACAGATGAGCCGCGGCAAAGCTGCTGAATAAAACATGCGAAGTGCTGCCACTACAACAGGACTTATGTGCAATCAAGTGAAGCGCTCCTTGTAATGCCGTAACGGCACAAACCTGCGGCACTCACACCACTGTGAAATTGGGGCTCTTCTGAATCTTCCATTTCTTATCTCCGTATGAAATCGCTCCATCCCTCCCAGCTCCCCATCCCATCCTTTGTTCTTTCTGTTTTTGGGCCTTTAACTTTCTTTCATCTCTTTGCACTTAAAAATATACGCGTCCTTGTTTTTGTTGAGTCTTCTCCTCTATTAAGAATTGATTCGGTTTCTCTTTTTCTCATCTTTGCCGCGTCCTTCTTCCCAACTTTCTGCTCTTTTGTGCTGCCTTCATTCATCTCCTCTCACCTGCTTTTTCTTTTAAATCTTACTCATTCCTTAACAATTCTTCCTTCACCTTAATGTCTGTCATCCTCTTATATTTACTCTCAATTGTCACCAGTCAATCACATTGTGAGTGCAGGTAACTTTTAATGATGCATATGTACGAAACCTATATTTTAAAATGCACACACACACACACACACACACACACACACACACACACACACACACACACACTTGGACATCAACAGAAAAGTAATAAAGAAAGATCAAAAGATGAGCTGATAAAAAGGGGGAAAAACATGTTTTTTTTCTCTACTAATGACAACATGCCTTTCTCCAACTCACACACAGTTGCACACACACACACAGCTGAGTTAATCACGCAGCCAGGCCATGTATTGTGGATGGGCTGGCTGGGGAGCAGGCAGGCGGCTGACTGAGTTAATTAATGAGTGCTAATCAAACGCAATCTTCTTTCATTTTCTAATCGTTCATACTTCATTTCTCCCGTTCTCCTCCTTCCTTTGTGTATCAGCACTAAGAAAGAAAAGACAGAGGGGAAAGATCAGAGCCGCCTTGCTCCCGTTACACGGGACAAATAGCACAAGATTTTCATTCACCCACACGAGAGGCAGAAGGTGTGGAAATCACTATTCTCCTCGCTCTGATGGGTCCAATCAGGGGAGCTCTGTGCCAGCCTGGCTCAGTCAGGGGTTCGCTGATCATGAGTGGAGAACCGACGACATCCTGATCACACATGCGCCCCACAAGAGCACACGCTAGCTTTCTCTGTCTTACTTGTCTTTAGCTTTCCTGAGTTGTCTGAAGTGGCATAAAAGGAGCCTCTCCAATTATAATGAGCAGAAAGAAAGCGAGGGAGGAGAGGGGTTTTTGTTTTCTTTAGTATGAGCTTTGTAAAGGATTTCACTTCAACAAAGACAAATGAGAAACGTGAACAAACGACTTGATGTTGTGCGCTTAAACTGAGAATCAGATTATCCTCTGAGTAAACTATCAAACACATACAAAGGTTCAGGATTTTAATTTAAACGTTAAACAGCAACAATGTGCGCCGTGCTCCTGCTTTAACCGCTATATCAACAGTTACAGAAAAAGTTGTGCATAAAAACACTGAAATCTGCAGCACAACTTGGAAAATATCTGGCAGCTTGCATTTATTCCTTTGCTTTCAATGCTAGTCTTTGAGTTTGTTTTTTTCCCTCCAGGAAGAGTCCAGAATTGCTCCAATCATAGCAAACCACCATCTATCACACCAAACTGCACTTTCCAGCCTTGCATGACACAAAAGGTGAGAAACAGTTCAAAGTCTTTTTCTTTTACCCTTGTGATATCTTTTGATTTGCAAACAACACGTAAACTTCTCTCACAGCTGTTTGGACAGAAATCTAAAATCATTCTTCTTCCTAAAATGGAACAGAGAAAGATGTCCGCATGCCGACCTGACCTCAAAACAATGCCTTTATTCTTGGTCTAGTTTCAAACAATCAGCTGGACGCTGTCAGATATAACTTTAAAGTGTAAAATCAGATGCGGTGAAACGGACAAAAACATTTACAGCGAGGAGAAGAAATGTCACATGCCTGGTGGTGTAATGGCAACAACAGTATGGTCGTGACTCATGCAGAACATTTGCAACAGTGACGGCATGCAGGGGAGTTTTTGGTCACGATATTGTGGGACAATCACACACTGAAACACCCAGGTTTGATATACCTTTACATTTGGATATTTATTACAGTTTTAAATGGTAAAAGTTTCACTATTCTTATATTTAATAATAACGACAATATAATAAAATAAACTGTCACCCTGAACTCATCACTTGCATTTACAGCTTTAATGGGAAGCTGTTTTAAGTAAAAAGCTCACCAGTTCTGTTTTTTAAAAAAAGAAGAGAAAAAGAGTCGTTTGTTGGACAAAACAGAGGCATTAAGATTTTTGGCATCAACAACTAGAAATAAAGTTAAAGTAAAGTGAAAAGTGAGACGCAAACAGTAGACATGTGACATTCGCCTTTTATTATCGTGTGGAGAATTCAGAAAGCTATATGTAACATTATTATTTTGAAAGTGACTGAAATAGCTCGTAACACCTGTTAAAATAAGGTTTTAAAGGCTAACTAGATGCAGGGTGCTAAAATCATCCTCTGACATGTGCATTTTTTTAAGCAAACCAACATCAGCTTGTTAATGTTTTTAGTCCTCAACAGCAGCTAATGGAGCTGACTATTTTTTCCCAGTGGGCGTAGTTTTCAGAGAATGATACATGTGCTCTGTCATGGTGGCACATTTAGCAGCAAGAGCCTAGGGCAAAGGGTTGGTCGACACAAAATAATGACGGGGCTAGTAAATAGTAATGTCCCTCTGTGGCTGCAGGAAATGTAATGTGAGAACGAACATGTTTCAACATAAACATGGAGATGATATGAAATCATGGACATCAACAGAATTGGTAGACAAGGAACTAACTTTTTGCTCAGAAGTCTTTCTGGCTTCCACTTGTACTCAGTGTTCTGACTATTATTAACCAATCACGGAGCAGGATTTAGTCCACTTATCTGCAACTAGCTAAAAATGCCAGTACGTTTTACTATCGATCTGATTTGGTGTTTATGTTGAGTATTGAGGTTTAGCAGTGATCATTAAAAGCATTAAATCATTTTGTCCGTCATTTTGGAGTGAAGTGAACGAGGCTCCACAGACCTGGACACCTGTCAGTGGGTGTTGTCCTTGATTTGTTAGGAAAAGCCTCCTTGCGACTTGTTTGGTCTTTATCAGATTTCTGCAGCTGCATGAAATTTGCATGGACAACAGCTACTTGTTTGCAAACAACTGGCAGATAAAAACTCTTAGCGATAGTGAAACTGTGAGAAATGCAATGCAACAATGCAAATCCTACAAGGCGGCTGCACCTTTCACTTGATCAGTGAACATTCGCCGTTTCTGGATGGCGTCACACTTTTATACGTTTTACTACTCAGCTAATAGTTAGCGAGTGTTTGAAAGTCAGAATCTTGTGTCCAAATTGCAGGTGAGTGCAGGAATCTACTAGTGACCAAAGCAATCACAGGCAGGTTTTTGGTGCAGCATCCTCTTTGCAGCCAGTTTCACCCAGCAACAACCAGGATTCTCCAGGAAACGATCAAAAACCAGTTGGGGAACACACATTTGTCACTAAAGAACAGTGGTTGTGTCGCATCCAATATGGCGGACAACTTTCAAGAAACTTCAAGTATGTGCACCTGAAATCACACGAAAAACCTCGCTTCCCCCCCCCCTCAAGAAGATGAGGGGGAGAAAAAAAACCCCATCATTTTGTGTAACAGTAGTATTATCAACAACAATATAATCTACAGTTTTGTAACAATAGCAAGAAATGTTAAATATTAAGAATCATATGCAGTGAATATTGTGTAGGCTTGTGTAGAATTACAATAAGTACAGAGGTTTTTCAGTATGAGACACCTCACAGTGCAGTCACAGAAGATACAGAAGCCTGTGAATTTCTCCTCAGGAATCACAAAACGTGTTTTGTTTTATGTACTCTACAAATTGCCATTTCTGAAATGACCCAATTTAGCTGCCAGGATCAATATAGTTCATCTGACACTCTTAGAAGGACTCAGGCGATTAAATCTGATTATGTTAGCGCAGGTAATAATGAGAGTTTCAATCTGCAATCAAACTGTGCCATGTCTGCTACAACACTGATCAAATCAGCAGACTGATTGTTTGGACAAGCGCATAATCCGAGTACGCCTGTCAGTGTGACCCCGAACATGTTGCCACGCCGTATTCTCTTGTTTTTTGACAAGAATATTGCTTTTTTCAGGCGATACAGTTATTCATGTGGCCAAGAAAACCTCAAGAGCGAGGCATTACATCACTGAACATGTGTTTTGAGCACGTATTTCGGCATTGTCCTGATAAACAGCACATTTGTAAACAACCTGCTGCCTCAAATGTTCCCTTTATTCTGTGTTTTACCGTCAGCGCGGCATGTTCTTTGGTCGTAATTACTTGTATTACCGTCAAGTCTCCATTTGCTCTTCTCTTGTCTTTGGTTCTCTGCTTCTGAATGACCCAGTTTCACCACTTAGATTATTAAAGTTTCATTTTATCATCTGCTCTAATCTGAGGTACTCCGCCTTTGTTTCAGCTCGACACCTCTCAGCATTACGTGAGCATCCGCTGAGGTTAGCGAGCACGGCGCTGTGCAAGCAATGTGAGGTACAAATAATAGGATGGGACACCACTCGTGTAGGAGAGAGGAGCGGGATGATCAATATTTGGATAATGTGCAGCGGAAGGATTGAATAAATATTCATAAGTGTGAAAGCATATAAATGGCTTAATCATAGAATCTCGTAGTCTGAATCAAAACAAAAATGGCATTGCAGTGTGCACATGTCACGGTGATGAAGTTATGAATGCATAAACCATCACAAGAAAATGTTTCACACACAAACACACAGAGAACAGGCTTACAGGCAAAACACATACACACAACCCACTGCTCGCTTCTCCATGAAAAATCTCATTTAACAAAATTAAACCTGTGCTGGAGACTTCCTCACCCGCTGCATATTTTGTACCTGAAAATCACCACAGGGAAAACTCGAGTTGAGTCAACATCCTGTCCGCAGAACAAACAAATAAGCCAATTTCTTACGGTGGTCAAACTTTTACAACTCAGAAATGTATTTTCCTCACTACTGATGGTTCGCTTGCCGTGAACTCACACGTGTGTGGGGAGGGGGATCATCTTAGTAACTATTTGCTGCTCCAAAACAAACCAAACACCACAGCAACTAACTGAAACTTCCCCCCTACATTCAAGTTCAACTTTAGTTATTCATAGGATCACTTGAGATAAAAAGACTGGGAAGGACAGAATCACTGCTGTGGGGGGTGGGTAATTGAATTTGGGCTTCTTAAGTCTGCACCTTCAGCACAGCATGCCAAGGTCTATTCTACAAATGGGAAGCTGTTAGTACAGCAGTTTCAAAAGAGTGACTATCCCTTCTTATCCTGGAACAGTTAAGCACAGGTTGTGTTTGAAATTCACATTATCTTGACGGAGCACAATCTGAGTGAATCTTTGATCTGACAGCGCGTCACTTGTGTTGTAGCCCATTCCTCCATCTCCTGTCAGTGCATGTTAACTGTATGTTACTGTACACTGAAGGGTGGCAGAAAAATCTGTGTGAACAGGTGACTGAGCCTGCTAATGCGTGTTTTCAGATGAGAGAAGAAGAGAACCTAATTATTCCTATGATCAAAGCAATTATTAGGAGAAAGAAGGGAAAAAAAACTCTGACCCAAAAACGTCTCAGCTGGAAAGCATCACAGCTCAATCTGCCGCAGCCTATTAAAAGAGTTATTAAGCATTCACGGAGCGCTTACAGACACTCATGCATGACAAAATTTGCACATTTACAGAACCAATTCCGTGCAAAAATGTGAGCCAGCTCGCGTAAAATAATACTGACACACACAGTTATCACCCTTTTACTTACAGATTTACAAACACACACATTTCTCCACCAATTTAAAGGACTTTTGAAAAATTCACCTCATAAAGGAAAAATTGCAACGAGCGTATGAGAATATTATAAAGTAAATACCATTCTTGAACCATGATCATTGGTTTGATATACCAGCTCTACAGTATGTTTCTCAGATAAAGGGACCTGTCAAAGACCTGGAGAGGAGGGCTGAAACAAAATGTTTTTATTTAAATGTTTAACACCAGTTTAATTGCCATTTAGCATCCTGAACATTTGGCTAAAAGCTCTGCTGTAGTTTGGTTGTTTTCTCTGTAAACAGAGGAGCCAATTTCTTAACTGATGGCTTCCCAACCTCCATGAAACTGAGCAAAATAAAAAATGACAAGCTGCTGTAGCATAAGCAGTTTGAACACATGCACTGCAGCCCTGAAACTCTTCTGTTACCTGAATTTAAAAAACACAGACAAATTAAAAGAGAATTCAATCTGCCGGCTCCATGGTGGAAGCTCTGCGTGATGTCTGAATTTGCAGATTTGCACAGGTGAGAATCTGAGAACAGCAAAGATGATGTTTATTTGGATTAGAGGTCGGTCTCCTAAGCTATCAGCTAACTTGGTTAGAAAGCTGCATGCATAAACTGTATGGGTGCATAACAGTGTCGCAAACCTGCTAAATTAGATGCAAATACAAAAAAAGTCAGTGCAGCACAGCCGAAGCACAGACTTTACAGATGACCATCTGGTAGAAGTAGGAATATCACTTATTAGATCATTTAAGAAATGCTCCAAATAAACAATGTCACAGTTTAGCTGAGCAAAACACTAGCAGGGAAGCATTAGCCTAAACACAGTTGATGCTGTTTATTGCAATCATATACGGAGACTGAATTATTTTGTGCAAGCATGTTTATGTCACGGTGGTGGACGGACTCAGGTGCAGACTGAGGTAGCACGGTTCTACAATACTTTATTTATCACTCCGGTGCGCTATGTACACGTGAAGGGGGGGGGGGGGAACACCAGGGTCCCGGGGAAACACACTTCTTCACACTTGCTCCGCTCCTTGTCCAAACACTCCTCACACGAACAACCCACTCACACTCACGGGGTCCAGATAAACCTATAAACATAGACGAGGGTAAGTCGGCGGCAAGCACGAGAACAACTGATTCACAATGAAGCCAGGCAATACTGACGAGGGTTACTCAATATTCCAGCGACGAATAGCTCAGAGCCCCAGCCTTAAGACGAGCCAGAGATCAACTGCAAATTACTCGAGATCAGCTGCAGGTGCGTGGGCCAAGGGCGGGAGCCCAGTCAGAGCTCCGCCCAGGCAGACAGGTAGGGGGGAGAGAGAGAGAGAGAGAAACAACAAACACTTGTGGCCACACTGGGCTGGCCGGGAAGGCACAGGGACCATGACAGTTTATTCTGTTGTCATTGCAACATGTGTCTGTGGGGACTGAATGGCTTTTGGAACCAGCCATAAGTGGCCACTAGAGGAGCTGCAGTTCTTTGATGCTGCATTTACAGACATTTCTCACTATATAAGAATGTATCATTACTACCAAGATATCAGAGCATCTACTATTTATCTGTATATAAACATATCCATTTACTGTACGAGTAGATTAATGCCTAGTGACCGCTGTGACTACTATAAATAGCCAGCCAACCTTCAAAATGTGTATCAACATTTGAGGTCTGCACAGACAAAAACCACCTACTATCTTGTCTATTCCCATGACAACATGACTTTCTTGTTTTCAGTCAAGTCTGCTTTCTTATAGCAGCAGAGTGCACAGTGTGAGACATACTTACATATACAAATAGCATATAATCACCCTCAAGATGTCCTGATATAATGGTTCTTCATTCTCTCTTCAAGTCAGAGAGCTCTCTTACTTCCTAACAGCATACAAGTACCTTTAATCTGTTTGGCAGGAAGACTGGCTTTTCACCGTTTTCCATGGAAATCCGTACTTTTACAGAATAACAAACAGACTGGGCTTTAGAGAGAGAGAACGGCACACAGACAGAAGTCTTCTTCAGGTTAAATATTTTCACACAGCAAACTTAACAGATACCTCATTTGAAATTTCACAGATTAGAATCAGCACAGTCCATGTCTGTCAATCTGGTCTTCCCTTTGTTTCGACAGGAGACATAAGGCAAACCCAGATGTCTCACAAACAAAGAAAGTTTGTCGGAGAAAGCCCGGTGAAGCTTACTTTTATGATTACACAGCATGCTTTGTTCTTCAGCGTACCTCTAAGCCTGCTTACGATGTGTGACCGGACACAGATGGATTAAAAAAATGCTCTAATGAAAACCAGAACTTCATACGACTTCTAAGAGTGAAAAAGGGATCGAACTATAACTATACTAAATGGTGAAAGAATCTAAAAGCTGAGCTCAGACTTGAGAATCTCGTATAGCAAGGGGTCAGAAGGCCAGTTCCCATAACAACCAACTGATGTCATGCATACCGACTGCATATAATGGACGGATGTAGCTACCCTCATGTCACCCTGTGATTTGTAGTTATAAAGTATCAAATTTGGAATTCACACATGAACAAGAAGCTTTAGCCACACCCCTAGCAGTGATACCTCGTTAGCTTGGTAAGAAAGGAGCATCTGTTATTTACCTCAATATTAAGTGAAAATATCACCTCAGGAGAATAAAGCCTTTTAAATCACAGGGTAGCCCTACTTTATTATCTGTTGTACTTTGAATGAGACAATAATTTAGAGAAAAGACCCGCAAGAAGTGGTGAAAGTAACAATTAAGACCGTAAATCTTTAGTGAGGTCATAAATCAAATGAGCAGTAGGGCCATGTTCTTAACACACAACACTTCCTCCACAATTACTGAATGACTGACTCACAGCTGAATTACATTAAAGCTACTTTACACTCAATCATGAAAGAGGAGGGGGGGATTCACTGGTGAATGAAAACTTGACATTTACTGGATGCTGTTGGACCAAAGGAATTTATATTGTTAAAAAATAAACATGACACTAAATGCATCAAGCGCACAAAAGTGCTGAGCTTGCATTTTCTGTGAAGCAGAGGAAAACCTGGAATAAAGGCATGTTTGCAATATAAGCTTCTTCATAAGTAGCAGAAATTGGATTTGCTTTTTTAAAATAAGATCTTTGTCTCCACTGCTGAAAAGCTGTAATTAGAGGTTTGCCTCTGTGTGACATCACAGCTACTTTTCTGAAAACGTCAGCAGCCGCACAGCAGGCCATTTCCTTCTCATCATTTAAAGTAGAGGCAGCCAGCAGCACCTTCTCTGTCTCCAAGTATCTCTCTCACCTCTCCCACCATGCAGCTCAGCAGCTTTGCTAATTGACTGCCATTTTAGAAAGTCAATCTAATTGCTTTTTGGTTATCGTGCTAATAGTATCTGTGCTGCTAAAGAGCACCTGCGCTTTCTAACATTCGACTTAATCACACAGACCATTCCTTTGCAGCGGCTCTTGCCGCTTGGAGCCGCCCACTGACCAACTATCGTTTAACACCAGTGATTAATGAACTGTTAAAAGGGTCAAATTATGATATTATGTAACCTCACAGCAGCTAAACCTCAAAACCACAATTGGACGGTAGGTACTGGAAGCATATCAGATACTAGCAAGATACTTGGTATATAAACGCTCACTTGGAAAACTTAGGGCTAATTGCTTTGAACTGGCTCAGCATGGTGGTGTGCTAACCACCACACCACCGTAAATTGACCATAGATGTGGATGTGAATGGTTGTCTGTCTCTCTGTGTTATCCCTGCCGCAGACTGGAAACATGGCCCGTGCCCCGCCTCTCGCCCTGTGTGACCCTGAATTGGATAAGCGGAGGGAGGGAGGGAGGGAGGATGGATGGATGGGAAATGGGCTACCATGTATTCAAGGTGGCCTTGGTCTGATGAATAAAATAAATAAACAAATAAAGCATTACTCAGTAACACAAAAACCTCACTGTGAAGCTTAATAAAAATAAACAAATAAAGAGTTTTCTCTCCTCAATCAGCCTTCAGTGGTGAAATAAAGACTGTAATAGTTGCCGGACTGAAAAGGAAGAAAGAGTCAGAGAAGTCTGCTCGGCGCGATCTGTTTGCTTTGACAACAGTGAGAATGATTCTCTACTTGTCTCAGATTAATTACAGAGAAAGCAAACAGTGTCAACGGTGAAAAGAAAACATCCATTTAAAGTGCAATGGCAAAATAAATGCACTAAACAAAGCATTGCCAAACATTTAGCCCTGACATCCAGGTGTGTACAACTTCCCATATACTTAAAATAAAATTTTTAAAAAAATGACACAAAACCAGAGAAACAAAGAAGCCCATGTTGCCATCCTGTCTGCCATGGATCACCCAAACATGCAGTGAGGTTTCGGAGACCTGAAGAAAGCCAGAAATAATGAATGATTTAGCACAGTATGATTTTTAGACTCTGCCCATACACTCAGCTCTGATAGATATACTAGTTTTGCTAGCAGCTGTACTCAATGTAATGCTCTCAAAAGGATGCTAATATGTTCATAATCACCATGTTTAACAGGTGTTCACTGTTGGTGTCACTATGTGCAGAATACGGGACTCTTTTACAATTTTAGTTTGGCTTGCTAGCATGCTAATCTCTGTAAATTCGCACTAAATTCAAAGTGTAGCTGAGGCTTAAGGGTGTTAGTCATAATCGATGTTTCACATAATCAAGTATGTGAAACAACGAAAGGCTGACTTAATGATTGTGCTTGATGAAAAGGGTAACACCAACATACTTTTCCTTCATCCTGAAGAAAGCATTAATGTATACTGGCAACTTTTCCAATAGTCACAAATCAAAAAAATATCAGAGGAAAAGCCTGTGGTTCAAGAAGGAGATTAAAAGTTATCCTTTGGAATGCCTGGAAAAAAAATCCTGCTGCACTTCCTCCAGTTATTGCTGAGATATTTCAGTCTCAACTCGCTGACCATCAAACTTTCATTTCAATCCTCATAAAATAAAAAAATAATAATATCATGAGGATGTTTGGGGTCCTCTTTTCTCAGACTTCCATCACACAGACACAGTTAAGTATTGTACTGCTTCTTCTCCAGGGCTAAATATTAATGTTTTTGTTTGAACATGCAGCCGCTTTAATAATAACATCATACTGTGATAATATCTGAGCAATCTGTGATTCCCACTCCTACAACAGTGCACGGCACAACACAGCACAGAGAAACCTTAAATCCGTGGAGGTCAGCAACAACAACACTGCATTAAGTATTTCTATACAGAAAATACTGTGCTCCTCAAAGCTGTTTTAGCATCACTTCAAAACTACTTTATTTATTAATCATTTCACTTCAAAACTATGCGTTTTATTTCTAGCAACAACAAAAAAATGGAAATAAAATCCTCCTCTGTGAGGAAATAAAGTCAAGTTCCCCAAAGTGAAAGCGATGAGCATGTAATACAGAATCCAGTGTAGAAGCCAAAGGAGGCTGCCAGTTATCTCAGTGATTGCCTCGTTTGTTGAAAGTAGTTATTTTAATGTCTCAAAATTAATATGTTAATGATCTGTTGATGTGCATGCGCTGCATGAAGTACTCTTAATGAGGATTTGGCTCAGGTGTCTTGGGAGGGTTTATTAAAAAAATGAGAAGCCTCGATATTCTTCTAGGTGTTTCAGATGAGCCAAGTGAGAGGAGACCCCGTGCTCTGGTTTTGCATGGCGGGAGGGGGGTGGGGGGCACCAATATGGCAGAATGAGCATTAAAAATTGATGTTTCCATCTGGAAGCAGAGGAGAGGGAGGAATTTTGTCCTTCTTTCAAACAGTTGATAGGAACAATCCTTACATTTAGTATTAAATGAAATGTGTTCTGTCTCTAACACTGAATTATAAAGACGGAGATAAAGGACGGAGAGAGAAAGAGTGGGAAAATAAGGGCTGCTAACCTATTAGCAAGTGTAATTTAGACATTTCCTATTTTAGAGCTGAAGGAAAGCCGAGGGGACGGTGACAGAGCGAGGCTACTCAGACATACATGACACACAGAGACGAGAAAAAGACAGAAAAGAGTGACGTGAATGAGAGACAATGAGGAAAGGAGGCAGAGAAGAGAATGTTACACACAGAGGTTATCTTGATCGAGAGACGTCTTTGATTCGGAAGCTATCTGTGGGCTGTTACGAGTGCAAGGAAAGAACTGCTTGAAACTAGCACATACAGACGCACACACTGAGGTACAAACTAATCAAACAAAATGAGTCTAGCCTACAACTTAAGCCATCTTATCTAAACACATACAGATCCATTTAAGTCTGCAGCATCACACTGAAATGTCCCCAAAAACCTGATAAAATGGGACAAAATACTCCCAAAAACAGCTCACCTGTGCGAGCAAGAGAGCAAAGTCACTGCCAAATATTCATTTACGCCACAGACAGAACTGGTGACAAACAGCAACACCACTAACATTCGAGCACACGTTCTCCAGTTACACAGCAGTCAGAAAAACAAATGCCAGCTGTTACTCAACAGAGCTCAGATAAACCCCCCAACACTCAGTCCAAGATGACTGTACCTCAGGTGACCGAGAGAACTCAAACAGTGATATTGTCTCATGGCTTCTGTGGATTAGTCTAGCAGTCTTTAGCAGGTTAGACAGTTTTATAACTGAGACTGGACACCATGTTGGCCAGTACCACCAAATAACAAAAAAAAACCCCAAAATAGGAACACCTGGCTCAAAATTTGTGGTTACCTACATGTAATCATGTTCTCCATGAATCATGTTTTCCATAATTGCAAAGCTTTTCCAAATAATTTCTTCTCAGCAAAATCTTAAACAGCTTCTGCAAGTTAAGTGGATCGATACCGTCTCCTATTATTTCAACAACAAACACAAAATTAATCTTAAACTTTTTGTAATGTGCATTTAAATTTAATACACTGAGTGGTACATGAAAAAAAGAAAACAAATCAATCCTCATATTTTTCTTTCTGAATATCAGCTGTAGTCACAGCAGTCGCAGACATAGCCTGCTAGCAGACATAAGACATTGACGTATCTGTGTTAAAACATCTAAAATGCACATCTTACTCCTCCTGGTGCTCATCCATTATGAATAAGGAGTATGACATAGACCGCTTGCTCCATATGAGCTTCAGGAAAAAAGAGCCGTGAAGAGGAAAGAAAGAGTAGGTTGTGGAGGAAAGAGGTGGTACGTTCACACCAGAGAGGCAGGGGAGCGTGCGAGCATGTGTCGTTAGTGCTCGGTAATGCAAATCCGCTCTCCTAGTGCGAAATCAACAGGTTCTGATCACTTTGTGTTTTGACAAAAGCAGCATAAAAAAAGGCAAAGACCAAGTTTCACAGAGTTTTTCCTTTGTCCTTACTTCTATAGCTCTTAACTAGTATCATTAGTCAAAGCTGTCTGCAAATCAGTGATGTAGTCTGGTGTTACACTCGCTCTTTGAGCGAGGTCAAGCTGCCGCAGAGCGGAGCAAGATGTCTTTCCAAACTATTTAACAGTGTACATCTCATTTCCTTGCAGGCCATTACAGTAAATCTACATTACAGAGTGCTGTCAGTGGTCGTCTGCCTCTTCTCATGCTATTACAGAAAGCCAGCCACACCAAGAGCATGCTGGAGACTCATGGACACACTGCCATCTATGGGTAAAAGATATAGCCCTGCAGAGACCTAATGCACAAACACTACAAAACTGTACTCACACAAAGTGGAGTCCTGTGTTTTACCCTCATAAGAGCCACTAATAAGCACAGCTTAGTCTCACTACTGGCAACAGTGTCTGTAACAACACAGACACACAGCAGACATCAATGTGTTGTCACTGGTGGGGGGGTTTTGGTGGAGGGGATGGGGTGTTTTTTTTATGTGGTCAAAAGACAAAATAATGAAATTTAACTCAATTGGAGATTATTTCAATAAAAACTGATCAAGACTGACAACAGCAGGTTTGAGATGCAGTCTCTTGTCTTTTGAGACATTCAGCTGATGTACACTCTCATCTGCTGCTGTGAGGAAACAAATGTGCTGTGATCATCCAAAATGATCTCAAACTACATTTAGTTTATTTAGTAGTGCTGAATTTTTAGGCCTACCAAAATAACTCCAGTAATGCTGTAGCGAGACAGTTCCTGATCACTGTCCATGGTGCTGAATCTGGAGCTGACCAGGGTGCTGAATCTGGAGCTGACCAGGGTGCTGCTGAAGATTAATGCTGTTAAACTTTTAATGCTGAAGCCTTCTGCTTTGACTGATACCTTAGTGCTGCTGTGTTGGTGTCCTTCACTTAGCTTTTTAGTTATTTTCCTGCCAAGGCCTGAGCAAAGGTGGAGGTACTTAACAGGTGCTTATTGTCTGTTTTATTATTTTTCTGCAGGATTACACAAAAAAACTCCTAAGTAAATTTCATAAAACCTGATGGAGAGGAATAAAACAGGCAAAGAAAGATTTCATTATATGTTTGGTGTGGATCCAGATCATTTTAGATTTTTTTAAAAGTGCATAATAGGCTTTAATGGCAGATCTGCCGAGTGCCCTAGTTTTATAAGTTAATTTCCTCTTGATTACATTTGGGCCGTAGAACGTGTCTTCTGGCCAACGTGAGGCCTCATACATAAAATTAGAAGTTGTTACAGAGTCTCTCTCTCTGTGCAGGATGAAGGCACAGTGTGAAGCCCTGTGAATGCTGGAAAAAATGTCGAGCACGCTCATGGTCGCAAAACTAGAGTTTGGTCTGGGTCACACCTGCAGACTTTACAACAGTGAGGATCATTGACATGAAAGTCAGATTAGCTTGACACAGACGCTGGTGCATGCTCTCTGCTTAAAACCTAGGTCGAGGGGGAAATCATCGCATGTCAAACATTTGAATCCAATCTTGTATACCAAAAAAACCTCCAGACATATACGATAATACAAAGTAGGAATCTGTGAGTAAAAGATAAAGGCCTAAAGTAGGAAACAATCACACTACCCTGCTTCAGAGGAAACTGTAGCCTTAGCTATAGCCTTTACAGTAATCACTCTATTGACTATAAATAGATGAAGCATTTATATTGGATCGAGTAAGCCACAGATATAAAATTACCATCATTCGCATTGAACACATTTAACAGAAGTTCAAGAAGTTCAACTTCCCAAGTTCCTAAACAAACATGAACAAATGCATACCTTATTTAATCAATACGAGAGCCAATTACACAGGAGATGAGGGTGCCATTACACACTGTAGTTCAGACACAGCTAATCACTTGAGGTGACAGCAGGTTTCAATCAGCGCCACCTGCTTCTCCTTTATTGCTCTTGAAAACAACTGTGCCATGGTGGATTTTGTTTTTGTAAACTCTTAAACTTCACCGTGTGTGTGTGTGTGCGCGCGCGTGTGTGTGTCTCTATGTGCCAAGATCCTGACTCATTTATAACCACAGAGCAGATCAGTGTGCTGTAACTAATAAGTTCTGACACCTAAACTTGTCAAAGTTTATTAGATGGCCTTTAATCACCAACTTATCTGCAGACATCTGAGCTTGTTTGTCGAGCCTAATAAGCAGTGGTAGCCCTACAGGAAACAGGAGGGGGAAAAACAAAGCCTGAGAGCTGCTGAAACAGTGAAGTGACCCCCGCCGCTGCGACGATGCGAGTCCTCTGCGTTACGCTGAAGATTCCGACAGCACAAAAGCAAACCACATCACCTGTCTTTTCCCCGCCATATGCAAAACACACACAACCGACTCTACACGCAGTCATTAAGAAGTGAACTTCCAGGAAGTAGTCTACAACTTGTGTGATGCAAACAGCTTCCTCCAAAACATCCTGACACTCCTTTCCATATTCATATTTACACAATGAGGAAAAACTTAAAGGGGAAAAAAAACCTTTAGAAGCTTTTCCCACATGCAGGAGATAAAAGGGACGCAGAGAGCAGCAAAAACTCTCTGAAGTGTACTTTTGTGTTTGCTCTTTTTTTTCCTCTCTCCATTATTCTCTCCGGGATGACGGCTCAGCCACGACAGCAGCTCCAAACACAGGTGATATTAGCGCTCTATAGCTGCTTTCAATGGGCGGTCAAAGGTTTGGAAGCCGATCAAAAATATACAGTGGTGTGAAAAAGTGTTTGCCCACTTCCTAATATACTATTTTTTGCATGTTTGTCAGACTTAAATGTTTCAGACCATCAAACAAATTTAAATATTAGACAAAGATACATGAAGCTGTTTATTATTAATGGGGAAAAAATCCAAGCCTACATGGCCCTGTGTGAAAAAGCAACCCCCCCCCCCCCAAAATTGTAATACAAATTAACTTTGGTGTATCACATCTTTGTGAGTTAATTTCGTCTCTACCCACACCGAGGCCCAATTACTGCCGCACCTGTTCCCGGTCAAGAAATCACTTAAATAGGACCTGCCTGACAAAATGGAGTAAGCCAAAAGATCCTCAAAAACCAGACATCGTGCTGCAATCCAAGGAAATTCAGGAACAAATGAGAAGCAATGTAACTGAAATCTCTCAGTCTGGAAAAGGTTACAAAGCCATTTCTAAAGCTGTGGGACTCCAGCAAACACAGTGAGAGCCATTATGCACAAATGGTGAAAACATGGAACAGTGGTGAACCTTCCCAGGATTGGTCAGTCAACCAAAATGACCCCAAGAGCGCAGCGACGACACAAAAGACCCAGATTTCCACTGCTGAGCAAAAGAAACAAAGGTTCATTTTAGTTTTGCAAGAAAACATCGCAGTGATCCCCCTCCTCAGTGAAGGAGAATGTCCAGCCATCAGTTCATGACCTCAAACTAAAGCGCTCTTTGGTTCTGGAGCAGGACAATGATCCAAAACCCACCAGCAAGTCCACCTCTGAATGCCTTAAGAAAAATAAAACAAAGACTTTGGAGTGGCCTAGTCAAAGTCCTGACCTGAATCCAATAGAGATGCTGTGGCATGATCTTAAAAAGACGGTCCATGCTCGAAAACCATCCAATGTGGATGAATTACAGCAATTGCAAAAAGATGAGTGGGTCAAATTTCTCCACAGCGCTTTAAAGACTCACTGGCAGTTATGGCAAACACTTGATTTCAGTTGCTGCTGCCAAGGATGCCCCAACCAGTTATTAGGTTTAGGGGGCAATCACTTTTTCACACAGGCCAAAATACATTTGTATTGTTTTCCCCTTAATAATAAACACCTTCATTTAAAAACTGCATTTATGTGTTTACTTGTGTTATCTTTCTCTAATATTAAAATCTGTTTAATGATGTGAAACATTTAAGTTTGAGAAATGTTAAAAAAGAAAAGAAAAAAGAAATCAAGAAAGGGGCAAACACTTTCACACCACTATATATATTCAGCTTATTTCTATCTCTACATCTGCTCTGCATTTGTGTGAATTACTAATGCAACAAGACGAGCAGCTAGATGAGAATAAAAGTGAGAGTAAAGATAAAAGACGGTGAAATGGCAAAGGAAAGAAAATAGGAGGTACCAAATGTAAAAGAGAGGAAACAAGAGAGAGTGAAGAGAGCTGCCACGCACGAGGCTCGGTGCCAGTATTAAATATTTCAATCACAGATTGAGCTGCTATGAAAATGCTTTTGATCCAGACTCCAAAGGACTTTTACAAAACAAGCATTTCTTTGAGTTGGCTGCAGCACAGTGGGATTCACCAAGGGAGCAAGTCCAAAAAAATCTCTGTTAGAGAGAGAAAAAAAACTTTCACATTACGTGGATCCTCTCTAAGCGAGTTATCTTGATTATGATGTTGAAACCATTTTCCCCCTTTAGCATTACACTGTGCAAGCCCGCAGATATTAAAGCACAAAAGGTTCAAGCATGGAATCTCTGACTTTTTCTTTGTGAGGGGAAACTTAAGGGTTGTTTAACAAAAACAGCTTGACTTTGCAGTGTTTTTGGGGATGTGATTACCTTTTTAAATTCATTTGTGAAGATTTACAGTCTGGAAGTCAGATTTTTTTTTTGATTTTTTTTTTGAGTTGGTTAACTTGTTCGCTTTCAGGGCAGACTCATAAAGATGTTGGTGAGGTGATCTCTACAAAAAGATGAGGAAAGTAACTCCAGTTAATTTCAAATTTTTTTTCAGAGGTGACAGAGACGAAGGTCCTGATCCCCTGAGGTCCAGTCCACAGCTGATGAATCTGGCTACAGCAGAGCGTCATGTCTCTGGTGGAAAAGGAGGTTGGGCTAGAGCTTAATGTAGAGAAGTACTGGCTACTGGTATGCAGCCTGGGCTCTGTCCCACTAAGGCGGGCAGGGGTGGTTATACTTGAATCCCGCGGTTCAGTCCCTGTTTGTTAGGGTTTTCCCTAACAAAAAACGAGAGGGTTATTTCTCTGCACTGCTGGGTCGGGCAGCAGATCCTGTTTATATGATAAATGACAGTTCAGTGAATCAGTCTTTCTTGAAGTTGCCCTACTGGGGACTCCATTCTCCTGCTGTGCCACTTCAATGCTCGTCCCAATCTTTTGTGTGGAAAACGCCAGTCACAGGAATACAAGGGTGAACAAGACAGAGATGGACTGTCAATGCAAAAGCGGTACTTTGATGCTAAAAGAGGCTAAAACATTAACAAAGGTCCAACAAGAGCCAACAAGGAAAAACAACAACCCAAAAGTCAGAAAAGTGAAGAAGAAAACACAGACCAAGCACAAACAACAGAGAGAGAGCTAATAAAGGCACAGGCAGACACAATCAAGACAATAACGAGTGTGAGAAAAGTAACAAAGAAGGCAAGAGCAAGCACAGAAAGTCACAAGAAGAACCTGCAAAATAAAGCAGTAAACTGTAAAAAGGGACCAAGAATAAACTCAAAGAGACCGAGAGATCAGAAAGGATGAACATGGAAAAGGAAGAAACCTGAGAAAGATAAGAGCAAAAACGCAGCCATAAAAAGGATCAACACAAAGACAATGACAACAGGCACACGTGGATCGAGGAGTCATCTATTTTTTAACAGTTGGAGGGTGTTTACTGCAATTCTGAGGGCAGGACCAGTGAAGAGCTATGTGCAGAGGCTGAAGCATCCTGCCTGTTACACTGCAGTGTCTTGTTGTCTTTTTCTACACGTTTTAAATACAAAAGAGGCAGAGTGTGGGTGCGGAGAATTTAGAGTCATTAAAAGGCTCTTTTTATGAGTAAAGTAACATGTACTTTTTTTTTACCTAGCAAAGAGTGATTGAGCGCTCCAGAGACCATTTCAATATCTATGCTCATTGCTTCCATTTCATTATTTATAACCTTCTGGGATATCGTTTGATCATTAGAATCTCCAAGCATATCTGAGATGCAATTATGACACTGAAAAAAGGGCCTGTTTGCATTTGTATGCATGTGAAAGCTGCCACAGATGATGTAAGATGTGACTGCTGAGCTTGATGCGAAAGCAAAAATTGTAATTTACTTTTGAACACTTAAACCCAAAGATATATGGACCTAATTGTCATGCTAAAAACAAACTGAGGATTAAGTTAATCTCAAACCCCCCCCATCTCTAAAGCCGTTGATCTAAACTAATATCACAATCAGCCACACGCCAAGACAGAAATTATATTTATCTCCATCTCATTCACAGGCCTCGACAAACGTCAGTGTAGTCTATTCACATCCATGAACTGATGAATCACATACTGGGTGCTGGCTGCCCAGAATCAAAGCAAGGCTGTTCACTTTATAAAAAAAATATATGACTTTTGATGAACTTCATTCTCTTCCTCCATCCCGCTTTTTGTGATGCATCTTAATGGATTTTTTTTCAAAAAACAAGAAAATTTTAACATTTGATTTATTAGCTTTGTGCTGTTTTTAGATTGCACATGGGATTTTTCCATACATCCATTCACTTATGCAAAGTGGGGTCAGCCTATCCTAGCTTTTCTAGGGAAAAAGGGGGGATTGTCTAACACAGGGCTAACACGGGGCTAACACGGACACAGCTATCCAATGCTCACATTCACAACTGCTTTTTTTTTAAGAACGGCCAGCTAGCCTAACCCATGCAAACTCCTCACCAGGTCAAAGACCAGGTGCATTTGGACCCCAGACCTTACCCCTGTGAGGTATCCACTAACCACTGTATCCCCGTGCCTAAGATGTAGAGATTTAATATGCAAATCATTGGGTGGGTTTTGTATTCATTCCTCAGCTGATAAACTGAAATGCAGAAGCTAAATTGCCCTGATTTTCTGCTCTGTGTTGCTGCAGAATATGCTGCTCAGCCCACAAACCATTTCACCTTCATCAGTATTCTGCCTCTGATGTGGTACAGCTTGCTTGAAAGACAGGTAAAGCCCGTGTCTTGTCCCAGAGGAAGAAAGAGAAATGAGAAGAGGCACAGCTAAGGCCTTTAGAGACCTCTCCTTATGCTCTGCAAAGATATTTGGCCAACACAAAAGAGACTAGTGGAGTGAAGATGAGAAGGCTGTTAGGAAGCGGTTAGTATGAAAAACCCTCTGCAGCATCCCTCATCTCCTCAGTTGTTCCACTCTCCGTCTCTGCTCATCCTTCTGTCTTCTGTCTACTATCATCAGGAAACGTGTCATATCGATACTGCTTTGATGCTGCTGCAAAAGACTGAATTCAATATTATTTCTATGCGCATTTGATTCGTTTACAAACTGTGCTCTGCAAGCTTAAATTCTTTTTCAGCTGCACACTTGTACAAGCTTGTAAGTTCAGGTGTAAGATGCATTGGAATAGTTTTAAATCGACTGCAGACTGAAATGGTTTTTGATAGTCGAGCACTCAGGTAGGATTTTACAACTAGAAATCACTGCAATGCTTGGCAAAACACAAATTAATTGCATTTATTTCAATTTGCTGCATCTGCATCCAGAGTGGGAATGTCAGGAAAGTTCTGGGTTTGCAGAAGGAAATGATGAATGTTAGCTAAAAACTATGGGTGTTCTGCAATACTCTATTTGTTCAGCATTACATTTTTGTTACTTCTTAGCTGAACAGCAAATATGTGACAGTATAAGTGAAGTAGGTTGCTGGATTCATGGACTCAGCGGACAAGTCCCCCAAAAAGGCAGAAGACAGACAGGACGAGACAGTGAGCGGGTGAAAAACAGGCTACTTAAAGTACCAAAAGAAAAATAATAATAATAATAATAATAATAATAATAATTAAAGCTGCAAGCAGCGATATGAGGGCCCTCGCACCCCGGCGCGTCGAGCCAAGCCCAACACCTAAAACCAGCGCTTCCGATCTGATGTCACATTGATGGAATTCATGCATTTAACCACCAGCTAAAATTTCATCTCATTCAACCATTATTATAGTCGTCCCACTAGGTGGCGCTCTAACCATTGCTGACAAATGGCATAACAAACATTTCCGAGCTCGAGTCTCATCACGCCTGCGACCTTTGGGAGAGATTGGACATTGTGTTTTTGAGCGACAGCAGGTTACTGCTTTTTGGCGAGTGATTGAAACTCCACGTGCCGCCATG